>NC_090191.1:43850523-43878023 GCF_024679245.1 Pseudorasbora parva
TGAATAACTCTGATCATAATGTTAGTGTCCCCAACTGAGCGAGCCAAGCCAAAGGCGACCAAAGGAACCGAAACTCCATCAGGGCATGATGGAGAAAAATAAACCTTAGAGAAACCAGACTCAGTTCTCCTCTGGCCTATTAACACACAGTGGAGGATTATTATTCTGGACACCGCACAGGTCAGAGGTCATATTAGAGCCGAATATTTGAGAGTTCAGGGTATCACACCGGAGACGGGTTTATTAAGGATGGGGCGTCATATGAATATTGTAAAGCTGTGTATATGACGTATGTGTTCCTCCAGAGCGTGACGGTGGTGTCCGGCGGCCCAAACCTTGGCCTGCAGCCCTTTGACCTCAGCATTGACCTCTACAGCCGCTTCATCTACTGGACCAATGAGGTGACCAACGTCATTAATGTGACCCGCACAGACGGCTCGCGGGTCGGCGTGGTGCTGCGCGGAGAACACGACAAACCCCGCGCCATCGTCGTCAACCCGGAGCGAGGGTGAGGCGTGTGTGAGATTGTGTGTGTGTGGTTCATCGTGAAACCGGTAATCGTTTCATCCCCAGTCGGTCAGTGAGTCGGTCGGTCAGTCAGTCAGTGAATCGGTCAGTGAGTCGGTCGGTCAGTCAGTCAGTGAGTCAGTCAGTCAGTGAATCAGTCAGTGAGTCAGTCAGTCAGTGAGTCGTTCAGTCAGTGAGTCGGTCGGTCAGTCAGTCAGTGAGTCAGTCAGTCAGTGAATCAGTCAGTGAGTCGGTCGGTCGGTCAGTCAGTCAGTGAGTCAGTCAGTCAGTGAATCAGTCAGTGAGTCGGTCGGTCAGTCAGTCACAGTGAATCGGTCAGTGAGTCGGTCGGTCAGTCAGTCACAGTGAGTCAGTCAGTCAGTGAATCAGTCAGTCAGTGAGTCGGTCGGTCAGTCAGTCAATGAGTCAGTCAGTCAGTGAGTCAGTCAGTCGGTCAGTGAGTCAGTCAGTCAGTCAGTGAGTCGGTCGGTCAGTCAGTCACAGTGAGTCAGTCAGTGAGTCGGTCAGTCAGTGAGTCGGTCGGTCAGTCAGTCAATCACAGTAAGTCAGTCAGTCAGTGAATCAGTCAGTCAGTGAGTCGGTCGGTCAGTCAGTCAATGAGTCAGTCAGTCAGTGAGTCAGTCAGTCAGTCAGTCAGTGAGTCGGTCGGTCAGTCAGTGAATCAGTCAGTCGGTCAGTGAGTCAGTCGGTCAGTGAGTTGGTCGGTCAGTGAGTAAGTCAGTCAGTCAGTCAGTCAGTCGTCGGTCAGTGAGTCAGTCAGTGAGTCGGTCAGTCAGTCAGTCAGTGAGTCGGGCGGTCAGTGAGTCGGGCGGTCAGTGAGTCGGGCGGTCAGTGAGTCGGGCGGTCAGTGAGTCGGGCGGTCAGTGAGTCGGGCGGTCAGTGAGTCGGGCGGTCAGTCAGTCAGTTTGTGAGTCGGTCGGTCAGTGAGTCGGTCGGTCAGTGAGTCGGTCGCTCGGTCGGTCAGTGGGTCGGTCGGTCAGTGGGTCGGTCGGTAGTTCAGTGAGTCGGTAGTTCAGTGAGTCGGTCAGTGAGTCGGTCGGTCAGTCAGTGAGTCGGTCAGTGGGTCAGTCAGTCAGTCAGTGAGTCGGTCAGTCAGTCAGTCAGTGAGTCGGTCGGTCAGTCAGTGAGTCAGTCAGTGAGTCGGTCAGTCAGTGAGTCAGTCAGTCAGTCAGTCGGTCAGTGAGTCAGTGAGTCAGTGAGTCGGTCAGTGGGTCGGTCAGTCAGTCAGTGAGTCGGTCAGTCAGTCAGTCAGTGAGTCGGTCGGTCAGTCAGTGAGTCAGTCAGTGAGTCGGTCAGTCAGTGAGTCAGTCAGTCAGTCGGTCAGTGAGTCGGTCAGTCAGTCAGTGAGTCATTCGGTCAGTGAGTCGGTCAGGCGGTCAGTGAGGCGGTCAGTCAGTCAGTGAGTCGGTCGGTCAGTCAGTGAGTCGGTCAGTGAGTCGGTCAGTCAGTCGGTCAGTGAGTTGGTCAGTCAGTGAGTCTATACTAAATAAAAAGAGCATTTTTGCAGTGTGTGTGTCACGTTATCTCAGCGTGTGTGTGTGTGTCTCCTGCAGGTACATGTACTTCACGAATATTCATGATTCGAACAAGATTGAGCGCGCGGCTCTGGACGGGACGGAGCGTGAGGTTCTGTTCTTCAGCAATCTGGGCAAGCCGGCGGCGCTGGCCATCGACAACGAGCTCGGCAAACTCTTCTGGGTCGACATGGACCTGCGGCGCATCGAGAGCAGCGACCTATCCGGTGAGCCTCGGGTCAAAGGTCACACACGGACACACACACGGACGGACACACACTCACTCACTCACTCACGCACGCACGCACGCACGCACGCACACACACACTCACACTCACACACACACACACTCTCTCTCTCTCACACACACACACACACACACACTCTCACACACTCTCATACACTCACTCACTCACTCACTCACTCACTCACTCACTCACTCACTCTTTCACACACACTCACTCACTCACTCACTCACTCACTCTTTCACACACACACACACACACTCACTCACTCACTCACTCACTCACTCACTCTTTCACACACACTCACTCACTCACTCACTCACTCTTTCACACACACACACACACACACACTCACTCACTCACTCTCTCTTTCACACACACACACGCCTTTCGACAACATGCGATCGCCATTCAGTTCTTTGGTGGATTATTGTTTGGGTTTGAATGGTCAAACATGTAGAAATGCTCTGTGAGTATTCAGGCGAGCAGTCGGGTCCGTCTCGTCCGTCGAGCTCTTCAGCTGGAGCTCATGTTCTGTGAGGCTGATGTTAAAGGACAACTCCGGTGAGAAATGACCCTAGGGGTAATTAACAGATGGTTACAGAGTAGATCGTTCTCTGGGATGAGTTTTCATGAAAATTGAATGTAAAGAGTTTTATCTCTAAAAACAGATTAGCTTATAGCGCTTGTCTATGGGGCACAGAGTAGTGAAATTAAACCGCTAGTTAATACCACTAACAGCTCAACATATCCTCACACTGACACGGCAGCATAATGAGGGTCTCCACATGCAGACCGAAGCATTGAGAACTTTGTAAGAGTACAAACAGTTTAATAAGAAGATACTTTATAAACATAGCGCCTTACGCGTTCACGGACAGGCGCCATCTTGGAAAACAGTCTCGACTCATCGAGCGACGAGAGCTCTGCTAAGTGATGAACTGTGACTTGGAATCTCATATGGTCCGTTGTTTCCGGAAGAAAGCACTGAACACAACAGAGAAAAAAAATAAATAAAAATAAAAATGTTATTACATTTCACAAACTTAATTCCTATCGACCAGCTCACTTAGAACAGCGCTCGTGGATCGAGTCATCGAGACTGTTTTCCAAGATGGCGCCTGTCCGTGAACGCATAAGGCACTATGTTTATAAAGTATCTTCTTATTAAACTGTTTGTACTCTTACAAAGTTCTCAATGCTGCGGTCTGCATGTAGAGACCCTCATTATGCTGCCGTGTCAGTGTGAGGATATGTTGAGCTGTTAGTGGTATTAACTAGAGATTTAATTTCACTACTCTGTGCCCCATAGACAAGCGCTATAAGCTAATCTGTGTTTAGAGATAAAACTCTTTACATTAGATTTCATGAAACCTCATCCCAGAGAACGATCTACTCGCTAACCATCTGTTAATTACCCCGAGGGTCATTTCTCACCGGAGTTGTCCTTTAATCAAACACCAATGAAAAATAGAAAAACACCACATGCTTGGCTTAATAACTTAACTATTTTTATTAAGAATCAGTGTATTTGTAAATTATAGAGTGAGGACTAATAAGGCAGTTTTATATTTGATTAGTTAAATTCTTTCTTGACTTGCTACGGTTAAATAGATCTAAAGTAGCTGAAAAATAAAACACTGTTTGTCATATTTGCATAATTTGCTTATTTTTAAAATCAAAGATACAATAAAAAAATCTATATTATAATTATAAAATTAAATTTAAAAAATCTTAAATGACTTGTATCATGAAATAAGCTTTTGGTCATGCCGAGCTGTTGAGGAGTGAAAGCTGAAGGATGAGATGATTGATCATGTGATCTCTGAGGATCTTCACTCTGCCGTTACTATAGCGATAGAGGAGGAGTGGCGGGAACGGCTGGACAAGGGATATTTTAGTAAAAAAATAAAACAATGAACAATAAGTTCTGTTATTAGATTCATATTATCAGTTTTTGTTTTACCGTGGTCTCGATTTAGTATCGAGGTATTTTAGTGTGGTATCGTATCCGAGTCATAGTTTAGGTATCGTGATGAATCGTTATGAATATTGGTAATCGAGTTTGTAATCGTGATTATAATTACGGATGTCTCAATTATGTAATCGCCATTACAACAACAAGTCCACTCTTATGCTTAGCGTGTTTTTTTCCTACATGTTATCTTAAGTTTCTTTCCCCATTGTGTAATTTTTATTTTTAGTGTAACATGCCATGCACATTTTACTTTTTTATTTTTAAAGGGGCGGTTCCGTGTTTTTTTCTAGGCTTGGTTGTGTTTACGGGGTGCAGTATAACATGTCTTAATACTTTTTAAAAAATTATAAACGCTGTATTTTTCCTCTATTCTCCCTTTATCCCACACCGCTGTCTGTGCTCTGAACCGCTCATTTGCTTCCTGAAGCCCCTCCCTCTGAAAAACACAATGGTCTTAGATTGGTCAGATGGCCAAATGTAGTTTCCTTTATTTTTATTGGCTGAAGCACTGGTTAAGGCCACGCCCCTTCCCATTACGGGCAGATGTCAAATCTGCGGAGACTAGCGAGGGTTTATGATGTCACCAACCCAGGAAGAAGCTCGTTGTAGTCCAAAGCGGCCATTTTTGTAGGCAATAAACTGCTGTAACTTTAAAAGACAATATCTCCGTTTGCAGTGAACTTTCAGCGCTGTAACTTTGCAGAGACTGTTTATGCTCAAGCAGCGACATTACACACTAACTAAAGTTACACAAGTCACATCGCATGCAGACACCCCTTTAAAAAAACAAACGTAGCTTGTTTCTTTTGATATAACAATATGGCATGCAGTCGCTTCAAACTATTGTTATAAAGCTATTCAAAACTTCATTCAATGTAAATTGTGATGAGCGTAATTCTATAATCGCAGTTACAATTTCAGGGGAATAATCGACAATTATGATTTTTGTCATAATAGTGCAGCCCTACTCAGAGTTATTATAGTTAACCAAATATTAAAATGGGAAATATTATTTAAATAAAACTCGTGGTCTCCTTCCCTTTTATTCCGCTCTCTTGTCTCGTTGTCCAATGAGTGCTGACCTTGGCCCCGCCCCTCAGTTCCTGACCACTCCCCCTCTCTCCGCCCTCCCCTCCAGGAGCCAATCGGATCGTGATCGAGGACTCCAACATCCTGCAGCCGGTGGGCCTGACGGTGTTCGGGAACTACCTGTACTGGATCGACCGCTCGCAGCAGATGATCGAGCGCATCCATAAGGTCACGCGCGAGGGACGCACCAAGATCCAGGCCCGCATCGCCTCTCTGAGCGACATCCACGCAGTCCACGAGCTGGACATGGAGGAGTACAGTGAGTGTGTGTGTGTGTGTGTGTGTGTGTGTGAGAGAGAGTCAGGCCCGCATCGCCTCTCTGAGCGACATCCACGCAGTCCACGAGCTGGACATGGAGGAGTACAGTGAGTGTGTGTGTGTGTGTGTGTGTGAGTGAGAGAGTCAGGCCCGCATCGCCTCTCTGAGCGACATCCACGCAGTCCACGAGCTGGACATGGAGGAGTACAGTGAGTGTGTGTGTGTGTGAGTGAGAGAGTCAGGCCCGCATCCCCTCTCTGAGCGACATCCACACGGTCCACGAGCTAGACATGGAGGAGTACAGTGAGTGTGTGTGTGTGTGTGTGTGTGTGTGTGTGTGTGTGTGAGTGAGTGAGAGAGTCAGGCCCGCATCGCCTCTCTGAGCGACATCCACACGGTCCACGAGCTGGACATGGAGGAGTACAGTGTGTGTGTGTGTCGGTTGGTCGGTCAGTGAGTGAGTGAGTGTGAGTGAGTGAGTCAGTCGGTCGGTCAGTCAGTCAGTGAGTGAGTCAGTTGGTGAGTCAGTGAGTCGGTCGGTCAGTGAGTTAGTGTGAGTCAGTCGGTCAGACAGTCGTCAGTGCGTGAGTCAGTGAGTGGATTGTCAGTGAGTGAGTGTGTGAGAGTCGGTCGGTCGGTCGGTGAGTGAGTGTGAGTCGGTTGGTCAGTCAGTCGTCAGTGAGTGAGTCAGTTGGTGAGTCAGTGAGTGGATTGTCAGTGAGTGAGTGTGTGAGAGTCGGTCGGTCGGTCGGTGAGTGAGTGTGAGTCGGTTGGTCAGTCAGTCGTCAGTGAGTGAGTCAGTTGGTGAGTCAGTGAGTGGATCGTCAGTGAGTGAGTGTGAGTCAGTCAGTCGGTTGGTCAGTCAGTGAGTGAGTGTGAGTCAGTCGGTCGGTGAGTCAGTGAGTGAGTTGGTCGGTGAGTTAGTGAGTGGATCGTCAGTGAGTGAGTGTGAGTCATTGAGTGAGTCAGTCGGTCAGTCAGTGAGTGAGTGAGTCATTGAGTGTGTGTGAGTCAGTCAGTCGGTGAGTCAGTAAGTGAGTGTGAGTCATTGAGTGAGTCAGTCGGTCAGTCAGTGAGTGAGTGAGTCATTGAGTGTGTGTGAGTCAGTCGGTCGGTGAGTCAGTGAGTGAGTTGGTCGGTGAGTCAGTGAGTGAGTGTGAGTCATTGAGTGAGTCAGTCGGTCAGTCAGTGAGTGAGTGTGAGTGAGTGAGTCAGTCGGTCAGTCAGTGAGTGAGTGTGAGTCAGTGAGTGAGTGAGTCAGTCAGTCGGTCAGTCATTGAGTGGATCGTCAGTGAGTGAGTGTGAGTCATTGAGTGAGTCAGTCGGTCAGTCAGTGAGTGAGTGTGAGTCAGTGAGTGAGTGAGTCAGTCGGTCAGTCAGTGAGTGAGTGTGAGTCAGTGAGTGAGTGAGTCAGTCGGTCAGTCAGTGAGTGAGTGTGAGTCAGTGAGTGAGTGAGTCAGTCGGTCAGTCAGTGAGTGAGTGTGAGTCAGTGAGTGAGTGAGTCAGTCAGTCGGTCAGTCATTGAGTGGATCGTCAGTGTGTGAGTCATTGAGTGAGTCAGTCGGTCAGTCATTGAGTGGATCGTCAGTGAGTGAGTGTGAGTCATTGAGTGAGTCAGTCGGTCAGTCAGTGAGTGAGTAAGTGTGAGTCCTTGAGTGAGTGAGTCATTGAGTGAGCGGGTCGGTCGGTCGGTGAGTGAGAGTCAGTCAGAGTGTGTGTTAATCTTGTCAGCTGATCTATGTGTGTGTGTGTGTGTGTGTGTGTGTGTGTAGATAAACACCCCTGCACATCTGATAACGGCGGCTGCTCACACATCTGCATCGTGAAGGGAGACGGAACCACACGCTGCTCGTGTCCCGTTCATCTGGTGCTGCTGCAGGACGAGCTCTCCTGTGGAGGTGCGATTACAGCTCGACACACACTCACACACTCTCTTCTCCTCCGCTCACACACTCTCTTCTCCTCCGCTCACACACTCTCTTCTCCTCCGCTCACACACTCTCTGCTCCTCTGCTCACACACTCTCGTCTCCTCCGCTCACACACTCTCTGCTCCTCTGCTCCCACACTCTCTGCTCCTCTGCTCACACACTCTCGTCTCCTCCGCTCACACACTCTCCTCCGCTCACACACTCTCTGCTCCTCTGCTCACACACTCTCTTCTCCTCCGCTCACACACTCTCTGCTCCTCTGCTCACACACTCTCTGCTCCTCCGCTCTCGTCTCCTCCGCTCACACACTCTCTGCTCCTCCGCTCACACACTCTCGTCTCCTCCGCTCACACACTCTCGTCTCCTCCGCTCTCGTCTCCTCCGCTCACACACTCTCTGCTCCTCCGCTCACACACTCTCGTCTCCTCCGCTCACACACTCTCTGCTCCTCCGCTCACACACTCTCTGCTCCTCCGCTCACACACTCTCTGCTCCTCCGCTCACACACTCTCTGCTCCTCCGCTCACACACTCTCTGCTCCTCCGCTCACACACTCTCTGCTCCTCCGCTCACACACTCTCGTCTCCTCCGCTCACACACTCTCGTCTCCTCCGCTCACACACTCTCGTCTCCTCCGCTCACACACTCTTGTCTCCTCCGCTCACACACTCTCTGCTCCTCCGCTCACACACTCTTTCTGCTCCTCCGCTCACACACTCTCTGCTCCTCCGCTCACACATTCTTTCTGCTCCTCCGCTCACACACTCTCTCTGCTCCTCCCCTCACACACTCTCTCTGCTCCTCCGCTCACACACTCTCGTCTCCTCCGCTCACACACTCTTGTCTCCTCCGCTCACACACTCTCTGCTCCTCCGCTCACACACTCTCTGCTCCTCCGCTCACACACTCTCTGCTCCTCCGCTCACACACTCTTTCTGCTCCTCCGCTCACACACTCTCTCTGCTCCTCCGCTCACACACTCTCTCTGCTCCTCCGCTCACACACTCTCGTCTCCTCCGCTCACACACTCTCGTCTCCTCCGCTCACACACTCTCTGCTCCTCCGCTCACACACTCTCTGCTCCTCCGCTCACACACTCTCGTCTCCTCCGCTCACACACTCTCTGCTCCTCCGCTCACACACTCTCTGCTCCTCCGCTCACACACTCTCTGCTCCTCCGCTCACACACTCTTTCTGCTCCTCCGCTCACACACTCTTTCTGCTCCTCCGCTCACACACTCTCTCTGCTCCTCCGCTCACACACTCTCTGCTCCTCCACTCTCTGCTCCTCCGCTCACACACTCTTTCTGCTCCTCCGCTCACACACTCTCTCTGCTCCTCCGCTCACACACTCTCGTCTCCTCCTCCACTCACACACTCTCGTCTCCTCCGCTCACACACTCTCGTCTCCTCCGCTCACACACTCTCGTCTCCTCCGCTCACACACTCTCGTCTCCTCCGCTCACACACTCTCTGCTCCTCCGCTCACACACTCTCGTCTCCTCCGCTCACACACTCTCGTCTCCTCCGCTCACACACTCTCGTCTCCTCCGCTCACACACTCTCGTCTCCTCCGCTCACACACTCTCGTCTCCTCCGCTCACACACTCTCGTCTCCTCCGCTCACACACTCTCGTCTCCTCCGCTCACACACTCTCGTCTCCTCCGCTCACACACTCTCGTCTCCTCCGCTCACACACTCTCGTCTCCTCCGCTCACACACTCTCGTCTCCTCCGCTCACACACTCTCGTCTCCTCCGCTCACACTCTTTCTTCCGTCCACAGAGCCGCCCACCTGTTCTCCAGAGCAGTTCTCCTGTGTGTCCGGTGAGGTCGACTGTATTCCGCAGGCCTGGCGCTGCGACGGCTTCGCCGAGTGTGACGACAGCAGTGACGAGCGAGACTGCCCCGTCTGCTCCGACCAGGAGTTCCAGTGCGACAGCAGGCAGTGTGTGGACGCGGCAATGCGCTGCAATGGGGAGATCAACTGCCAGGACCGCTCGGATGAGAACAAGTGTGAAGGTGAGTGTGTGTGTGACTGAGTTAGTGTGTGTGTGTGAGTGGGTGGGTGGCTGGGTGAGTGAGTGTGTCGGTGAGTGAGTGAGTGAGTGTGTCGGTGAGTGAGTGAGAGTGTCGGTGAGTGAGTGAGAGTGTCGGTGAGTGAGTGAGTGTGTCGGTGAGTGAGTGAGTGTGTCGGTGAGTGAGTGAGTGTGTCGGTGAGTGAGTGAGTGTGTCGGTGAGTGAGTGAGTGTGTCGGTGAGTGAGTGTGTCGGTGAGTGAGTGAGTGAGTGTGTCGGTGAGTGAGTGAGTGAGTGTGTCGGTGAGTGAGTGAGTGAGTGTGTCGGTGAGTGAGTGAGTGTGTCGGTGAGTGAGCGAGTGGGTGTGTCGGGGTGTGTGTGTCAGTGAGTGAGTGAGTGTGTCGGTGAGTGATTCGGTGTGTCAGTGAGTGAGTGAGTGGGTGTGTCAGTGAGTGAGTGAGTGGGTGAGTGAGTGAGTGAGTGTGTCAGTGAGTGAGTGAGTGTGTCGGTGAGTGATTCGGTGTGTCAGTGAGTGAGTGAGTGGGTGTGTCAGTGAGTGAGTGAGTGTGTCAGTGAGTGAGTGAGTGTGTCGGTGAGTGATTCGGTGTGTCAGTGAGTGAGTGAGTGTGTCGGTGAGTGAGTGAGAGTGTCGGTGAGTGAGTGAGTGTGTCGGTGAGTGAGTGAGTGTGTCGGTGAGTGTGTCGGTGAGTGAGTGAGTGTGTCGGTGAGTGAGTGAGTGTGTTGGTGAGTGAGTGAGTGTGTCGGTGAGTGAGTGAGTGTGTCGGTGAGTGAGTGAGTGAGTGAGTGAGTGTGTCGGTGAGTGAGTGAGTGAGTGTGTCGGTGAGTGAGTGAGTGAGTGTGTCGGTGAGTGAGTGAGTGAGTGTGTCGGTGAGTGAGTGAGTGTGTCGGTGAGTGAGCGAGTGGGTGTGTCGGGGTGTGTGTGTCAGTGAGTGAGTGAGTGTGTCGGTGAGTGATTCGGTGTGTCAGTGAGTGAGTGAGTGGGTGTGTCAGTGAGTGAGTGGGTGTGTCAGTGAGTGAGTGAGTGTGTCAGTGAGTGAGTGAGTGTGTCGGTGAGTGATTCGGTGTGTCAGTGAGTGAGTGAGTGGGTGTGTCAGTGAGTGAGTGAGTGTGTCAGTGAGTGAGTGAGTGTGTCGGTGAGTGATTCGGTGTGTCAGTGAGTGAGTGAGTGAGAGTGTGTCAGTGAGTGAGTCGGTGTGTGTGTGTGTGTGTGTGTGTGTGTGTGTGTGTGTGTGTGTGTGTGTGTGTGAGTGAGTCGGTGTGTGTGTGTGTGTGTGTGTGTGTGTGAGTGAGTGAGTCGGTGTGTGAGTGAGTCAGTGAGGTCTAACACTACGTTCGCTAATAAAGTAGAGCCATCGGATTGTTTTCCTGTCTTCCCAGTGCTCTGTCCTGTGGATCAGTTCACCTGCGCCAACGGCCTGTGCATCGGACGCCACAAGAGATGTGACCACAACACCGACTGCACAGACAACTCGGACGAGAGCGGCTGCTGTACGTCTTTACTAACTCTAAACACATTTAAGGTTTTGGGAAATTATTGTTTCAGGAGGACGTACATTTGGGGATGAATCGATGTAAAGTTGGCTGGCAAAAATGAGCCAACAGCCATTATAAAGCTTGGAATGTTCATGATTGAAAGCTACACACACACACGCTCGCTTGCTCGCACACACACACACACACACACACACACACACTCTGTGGTAACGAGTCTCTGGTTGGTCCTCAGATGCGACAGAAGAGCCGTCCTTCGCTCCCACTAACACCATCGGCTCGATTGTGGGCGTGGTCATGGTGCTGTTCGTGGTGGGCGGAGTCTACTTCGTGTGCCAGCGCGTCCTGTGCCCGCAGATGAAGGACGACGGCGAGACCATGACCAACGACTTCGTGGTCCACGGACCCTCCACGGTGCCCTTGGGATACGTGCCCCACCCCGGCTCTCTGAGCGGCTCTCTGCCAGGTGAGTGTGTGTGTGAGTGCGAGTGTGTAAGTGTGTGTGTGAGTTAGGGTTAGTGTGTGTGTGTGCGTGCGTGTGTGGATGCTCACCTCTGCTTCTCTCTCAGGCATGTCTCGGGGGAAGTCGGTCATGGGCTCGCTGAGCATCATGGGAGGCAGCAGTGGGCCGCCCTATGACCGCGCTCATGTGACCGGAGCCTCGTCCAGCAGCTCCTCCAGCACTAAGGGCTCATATTTCCCTCCGGTCAGTGACACGCCTCAAACTACAACTACTGTAGGCGGGGCTTGGGTGGCGGTGCTTTGCTATTGGTAGAGCTCATGCGAGTGATGGGTTGCCCCGCCCTCGTCATCAGAGATGTTTTTTTTTTTCTTTAAAAGTTTTTTTTTTCAGACAGTCTATCAGTAATCTCTGTTTTAGAGTCATGTGAAGTTTCCCAATGATTTTTGAACACTGATCAGTTTATAGCAAAATGGAAGGAGGCGGTTCCTCTGCAAAATGTGTGGCCATATTTAGAAAGTATGTTTTAGTTTTCTGAAAAGATTAAAGATTAGTTTAGTTGGCATACACTTGATGCCTGTCTTATAAAATGATAAAAATGTAAACGTCCGGGAGAAAGAGATGAGTACAGTGTGAGAATATCAGATGTGTATCAGTGTATTGGATCCGTGCATTCGGCCTTAAAGTGACAGCAGCTTTGTAACTTTTCTACAAGTATTTAAATGAGTTTAAGTTAGTCGTCTGCTAGTGTGTCAGATGGAGCGTCACTGACTGGCTTAAACCATGATGGCATAATGTGCATTTATACAACTATAATACAATAATGCGGCGACATAAAGAAGGACATTTACTTTTGATACTTAAGTACTTTAAAAAACAAATACTTCTGTACTTTTACTCCAGTAAAAATCTGTTTTTACAAATTTCACTTGTAACGGAGTAATATTTGACCAGAAGTAATGAAGTTGTGTAGTTTGTCCACCTCTGCCTAGCAACCTCCTATAAATGCATCATTTTATTTAATAATAATATCATGTTTGTTATTGTAATATCGCTCCAGATTCTGAATCCGCCTCCGTCTCCGGCCACCGTGCGGTCGCAGTACACCATGGAGTTCGGGTACTCGTCCAACAGCCCGTCGACGCACCGCTCGTACAGGTGAGTCACTGATGTTAGCATGCTAACCTATGTTAATCCAATGCTAACCCATGATGATGCTATGCTAACCTGTGTCTGACTGTGTTTGTGTGTGTGTGTGTGTGTGTGTGTGTGTGTTCTGCAGCTACAGGCCGTACAGCTACCGCCACTTCGCCCCGCCGACGACGCCCTGCAGCACAGACGTGTGTGACAGCGACTACACTCCGGGCCGCCGGGCTCCGCCCACATCCACGGCGGCGGCGAAGGGCTACACGAGCGACCTAAACTACGACTCGGAGCCGCTGCCGCCGCCACCCACGCCACGCAGCCAGTACCTGTCGGCGGAGGAGAACTGCGAAAGCTGCCCGCCCTCGCCATACACGGAGCGAAGCTACTCGCACCACCTGTACCCTCCCCCGCCCTCGCCCTGCACGGACTCGTCCTGAGCCACAAGCCCCGCCCCCCAACACAAGCCCCGCCCCTGCATCGCAAGCCCCGGAGGAGAACTGCGAGAGCTGCTCGCCCTATACGGACTCGTCCTGAGCCGCAAGCTCCGCCCCCATATCACAAAGCCCGCCCCCTTCACAGGCCCCGCCCACCCCGCGCAGCCAGTACCTGTCGGCGGAGAACTGCGAGAGCCACTCGCCCTACATGGACTCGATCTGAGCCACAAGCTCCGCCCCCACAACACAAGCCCCGCCCACCCCACTCAGCCAGTACCTGTCGGCGGAGAACTGCGAGAGCCGCTCCCGCTACACGGACTCGTCCTGAGCTACAAGCTCCGCCCCCACACCACAAGCCCCGCCCACCATCATGTAAATAGCCAAACGCCTGGGGTCCGGCGGCGCTCTGTACATTTTTTTAAAAGAAAAGAAAACATATTTATATATTTTCTATACAGTGTTTATTGGTTACGCCATAGAGCTTTGTATTAAAATAAATTTGTACATTTTTTTTTTTTTTTTTTTTTAAAGAGAAAGTTTATTAAATCCACACAGACGTGATGCGTTGCCTTAATCCAGGAGTCGTGAATGAAATGTTCGTCGATGCCAAATATTCGAGGCGCGTCGCCCCCTGCAGGCTCGGAGCAGCTCCACACTGTGACTGACTCGCAATCACACAACGGTACTCCTATTTTTATACTATTTTTCTACTGAAGACGTCACGGATGTGCCCTCGTCTGACGGCGACGGACCCGCAGCCTTCGTTCCGTCGTTTTCTAGAATCATTTTTCACTTTTTTTAAATCTCAGTGCCCTCAAAGGTCAATTATTTTTGTACCACACTGTGTAGATACTGTATTTATAAGCTATAAAGATCCATCATGTCCTTGCAGTGCTGCTGTTTGTCCTGTGTGTGTGTGTGTGTGTGTGTGTGTGTGTGTGTGTGTGTGTGTAGCACCTCTGCCGCTTTTATCAAGAAGGGAAACGCACCAGCACAAACGGCCACATTACCCATCATGCTTCATGTTTTCGTCCGACAGCAGCTTCAGCTCAATCATGAATGTGTGTCAGAAACAGCTGTTCCAAATCTCAATCCTGTTTGCAAGGGCTTCTGGGTAACGCCACGTTTTTTTAGTTCCTTTATGATTCTGCTCACACCAGCATCTCTGTTTTCCTAACTGCACTTTACAGGAGCGGTTCTGTGTGTGTGTGTGTGTGTGTGTGTGTGTGTGTGTGTGTGTGTGTGTGTGCGCGCGTGTGTGCGTGTGCGCGCGTGTGTGTCGGAGTTAGCTGGGATTGTGGGATAAATGTCTAAAGCACTTTGAAGGAGTGAGCAGGACCACAGAATCTCGTCATGTTTTATTTTTCGATTCCCGTGGTGCTTTTGCGAGGATGTGTTCAAAGGTGACCAACATTTGGTTTCTCATCAGTCATGAAATCTCTCGAGTCTTTTATACGTTGTACATGCTTTACGTGTTAAACATTGTATAAAAACGGATGTGTACAGCTCATTCAGTCACGACTTACAAGCTGTTGTAACAAATGAAATTATCTTTTTTTTTTTTTTTTTTTTTTAATAAAACTGAGTGAACTTTAAAACTCATTTTAAAATTCTTCTCATTGGCCATTTGAGAGGCTGAAGTTCCGCATTTGTCCACACGGCGGCGCCGCTCCGTCACGTGTACAGGTAAAACCTCCACGTCCGCCATCTTGGAACGGTCAACACTTCACATGCCACGCGCAGTAAAAATCAAAATGCACAACATTGTAAAAACCTGAAGAAACGGGATTACCTTTCACAGGTGGGAATCTTGTTTTGGTAAGTGTTTTTATATTATCTGAAAATCACAGGTTTTTAAACTATAATTACTGTATGTCGAGTTAGCTAATACCTTCGTCTTGTTAAATCAGTTCTAGATATAGATATCTGACTATATAGGCATACTCGCGTTTGACCGTTCCAATGTGACGGACAACACACACACACACACACACACACAGGCTATATATATATATGGTGTATTTTAAGATTGTTGATGCTTCATGAGTTCGTTAACTCTTATATATGTTTATAACCTGTCTTTTTCAGGTTATAGCACTAAATACCTGAACAGATGGTGTGTATTTAAATGTATTGTCTGAGGCACAAATAACGAGCTTTTAATCTCCGTATGATGAGTGAACACTGAAGGCTCCAGCTGCGAATCGGTTCGTTGCAAAGAATCGGTTTAAAAGAACGATTCGTTCATGATTGTTCGCGGATATGTAAAGCTAAACAAAATAACTGCTTTAACCTCTTCTGTCGTAACGGCACGAGAGTCAGTGTTTGTTTGATGAATTGCTGTAATTAAGGGTTGGAAACTCTTCACAGTGATTATTGTAATCTCTCTTTTTCTGTGTTTGTGACTGATAGCAGCTCATTTGCATAACTGCGGATCGTGACGTTGAAGACTACAGTTTGTTCATAACGTTGAGAAAACCCTTGTGTGAATTAAGCAAATGACGTTGTCATTAACCTCAAATTTATTCACACAACAGGATTCTTAAATGAATAAGAGTTTGAAAGACAGCAAATTCAATTTGTAACTTTCCAAAAGTCTTTACTGTGACATTTGTTCAATATATCCTTGCTGAATAAAAGTATTAAAGGTGCAGATCGTAAATTCTGGCGGCATCTAGTGGTGAGGTGGTGAATTGCATCCGCTCACCCCCTCCCTTTCAAAGCAGAAAAGCTACGGTGGCCCACACAGGACAAAGATGTGGTCATGTAAGACAACAGAGATGCTCTGTAGAGAAGTTTGTCCCTTTAGGGCCACCATAAAAACATGACGGCACAAAATGGCGGCTTCACTGTTAGAGTGGTCGTGTGTGTAGATAGAAAAGCCTCATTCTGAGGTAATAAACGCATGTTTTCAGTGGTGTACAGGCCCATTTAGAGCAGTCGGCATGCCAAAATATGTAACATAAGTACACCTTTAGACAGCCTATAATGCTTTTATCTCAAAATTCTTGCCTATTTCTTGCATTTGCATGTCTCCGTTAGGACTTTATAACTCGCAATTCTGAGGGGAAAAGACCTATATCTCACAATTATGTTCATCCTTTGAGAATTGAGAGATATAAACTCGGATTTGCAGGAGAAAAAGGTCAGAATTGCGGGATTTAAACTCTAAATTAATTTTTTTAACTGTCGTCTTTATTCCGTGGAACGGTAGCTCCGCCCAAACATCATTACTGTTTGCAAACACAAAGACGTTACATAATGTGCCATAATGTATATTATTATTGCATTTAATATAACTATATACTTTATATTTTATATATATATATATATGGCACTGATTACTTATGAATGAGAATGTGGCGAATAAGCCCCGCCTTCTAAATGAAAGAGCCAATCTCTGACTAGTAAAGTCAGGCCTAGACGCTCCGGTTGCTATAGAAACATGCACGAGTTTAGGACTGCACATTATAGATTCATCCAGGCTGGAAAAATGCTCTTTTATAACTATTCAAGCGTTTAGAAGCCAAATGTATAAGACATTTATTGTCATAATTCATTGGTGATTTAAAATATGAAGTTTGGTGAACAGTTTTGGAGCGTTTCTAAGATGGCCGCCGATCGCGAGAGGGTCGTCTTAAAGGGATATTACACCTCTTAAGTGTTTTCTTGTTATTTAGTGTGTGTTATAATGCACCGCAGCCCATTCACACAGTCACACGTGGCAATAATAACGTTCCACTTCTGGAAAGACAGTTGAACAAGTACTTTGTGTTTTATATCAGCAATCAATATACAGGATCAAGATCTCCAGAAATGAACTGACACAGTGAATCATATCGATCTCATGAATCATTATGTCATCAGTCATTTGACTTTATTGTAAAAAAAAAAATAGACATGATCACTAGTCGAGGTCCGTCGATGCACAAACGAGTCGACTCGAACGATTCAGATTCGTGATTCAGTCGCTGCTTCTGATTCGTTCTCACAGCTTGACTCGTGATTCAGTCCAGATGACAGGTGTGTGTTCTAACTACTAAAGGAAATAAACTCATCACTGAATCGTTTGTTTCTCTCTAAAAGCTTCAATGAAGAAAGAGTCTCTCGTCTGGATGCGGTTCGGCCGCGCATCCAATCAAATCATTCGTGATGGCGCGTGAATGACGTTCAGGTGAGGAGCAGAACTTCCTGAGAACACACACACACACACACACACACACACGCTCGAGGCGAGACACTACAGGACATCCACACACACACAGACTCACTGTTATTGCACTTGATCTGTGAGGGAAAAAAGACAAACTCTACCATCAACATGAGGATTTAAATTCTGTCAATGTTCCGGTTTCTGTTCCTGAAATGTATGCAAATTAGTGCATATTTAATTAGACAATGCCTCATTTGCATATATTCAAAACAACATTTCAGAAGACTTGAGATACCAAAAGTGCTTAATGTATTCGACCAATGTGGAAGTGATGCAACACTTCACAATAATAGTTTCGGTGCTGCTCAGTTTAATAACTTTTTTACGTAATGGAACCAGTGAAGCCAATAAATAACCTTCATAAGAGGAGCAATGTTTCTGAACTCATAAACCTTCAGGGGTCACAATATTCCTCATTATAATAATTAAATGTGCAGAATAAGGGGCGGGCCTGGTTGAGTTAGTTAGTGTGTTGAGACCGGCGGTTATGCTAAGGGACGGGGCATTTCTCAAACACCAATCACAACACACCGCTCCAGCCGACCAATCAGAGCACAGTTCGCTTTTCAGAAGGAAGGCCTTCATAGAGACAGGAACTAACCAGAGTTACTGACAGACTGGGAAGAGAGGAGCCGCAACAGTGGAGAACATGAGGAAATAATCAGCATTCAAGCAGGAAAACTCTTAAAGGGTTGAAATGTGTGTCATTAACTCCTCCCCCTAATGTCGCTCCACACCCGTCAGACCTCCGTTCATCTTCACACACAGTTTAAGATATTTTATATTTAGTCCGAGAGCGTATGCAAGTGTATGCACACTATACTGTCCATGTCCAGAAAGGGAATAAAAACATCATCACAGTAGTCCATATGAGACATCAGTGGGTTAATTAGAGTCTCTTTCATGTGACGCCAATGTCTCCTGATTTCAGCAGTTTGACTCGCGATCCGAATCATGAATCGATTCACTGATTCATAACCGTTTGAATCTTTATTTGAGGATTGAACACAAATGCGGAAGAGAAGCCAATGCTGAATAAAGTCGTAGTTTTTGTTATTTTTGGACCCAAATGTATTTTGGATGCTTCAAGAGACTCTAATTAACCCACTGATGTCTCATATGGACTACTGTGATGATGTTTTTATTCCCTTTCTGGACATGGACAGTATAGTGTGCATTCACTTGCATACGCTCTCGCACTTTAAAACCCATTTTCTATTATCCGGGCGTGATGATGCGTTGCCAATATGGCGACGGCCAGCTCGACTCTACGCTTCAGAACGGCTCTTCAGAATCCTATGGGTGACGTCACGGACACTACGGCCATATTATTATTATTACAGTCTATGGTTTGTCCACTGTAGTGTGTGGAGGTTCTGGATGTCCAGGAGTTTGAGGCTCAGGAGACCTCGATGATCTCCAAGCTGCCGGAGAAGCTGGACTGACTCCCGGTTGTTCCCAGATTCTCTCCGGAGTCGGACATCTGGCAGGAACGCTTCAGCTGCTTCTCGAAGCTGCTCTCCTCGTGCCAGCTCCTCCGGGAGTCTCCACAGCCTCCGCTTCGCTGAAGCCCACGCCGGCGCACCGCCTGCAGACCCGGAGCGAGGACGGCCGAGCCGGAGCAGAAGTGGGCCGAGTCGGAGCCAGAGTCGACATGGGTTGAGTCCAAGCCGGAGCCAAAGCGAGCCGAGTCCGACTTCGAGCCGAAGCAGGCCAAGCCGGAGCAGAAGTGGGTTGAGTCCGAGCCGGAGCGGGCTGAGTCCGAGCCGGAGCAGAACTGGGCCAAGCCAGAGCCGGAGCAGAACCGGGCCGAGTCAGAGGACAGAAAGCCCAGGAGGATGTCGGAGTGCCATCCCTTCAGGAGAGCGGCGTGAGGGCCGGCGGACGGGGATTCGTCCACACTTCCACTGCGCTGGAGGGGCTGCACACACACACTCCTGCCGACCCGCGGCTGCACACACACACTCCTGCCAACCCGCTCCCCATCCGGACTGGTTTGTTCCGAGACCTCCGGCACCGGAGAGAACTGGTGCGAATCGGCAAACCCTCGCAGGGCAGCTCCGGGCTTGATGTCCAGGGAGAAGGAGCGCTTGGGCCGGCTGCTCTCCTTCAGGTCCTCTTCCAGCCTCAGCCGGGCCAGAAGATGCTCCTCCGGCTCTCCTGACCCGTCCAGTCCGGTTCTGACCGCCGCCTCGCTCTTCAGCTTCTTCTCAAAGTCCAGCAGCTGACCCAGGAAGTTGAAGTTCGGCGAGATGGTTGGCCGTTTCTCCTTCACAAACCTGGTGAGAGGTGAGATCACACGATAAAGGCACACACACAGTACGGTTCTGTTCATTATAAGCCTGCTGTCTCTTTAAAAGCAACTGCATTTAATAATGATATGAGATTTGTATTTTTGAATAAACAAATAAGAAATGTTAATTAAAAATGAAACTAAACCATCATTAGGTGGCAGCAGAATCATTGAGTCATTGAGTTGATTAGTTCTTAATGAGTCATCGAGTCAATTCATTCAGACACTGACCATCTTAATGAGTGAGTCATAGAGTCGATTAATTCAAACGCTGACCGTCTTAATGAGTGAGTCATCGAGTCGATTAATTCAAACGCTGACCGTCTTAATGAGTGAGTCATCGAGTAAATTCATTCAGACACTGACCATCTTAATGAGTGAGTCATAGAGTCGATTAATTCAAACGCTGACCGTCTTAATGAGTGAGTCATCGAGTCGATTAATTCAAATGCTGACCGTCTTAATGAGTGAGTCATCGAGTAAATTCATTCAGACACTGACCATCTTAATGAGTGAGTCATAGAGTCGATTAATTCAAACGCTGACCGTCTTAATGAGTGAGTCATCGAGTCGATTAATTCAAACGCTGACCGTCTTAATGAGTGAGTCATCGAGTCGATTCATTCTGACACTGACCATCTTAATGAGTGAGTCATCGAGTCGATTAATTCAAACGCTGACCGTCTTAATGAGTGAGTCATCGAGTCGATTCATTCTGACACTGACCATCTTAATGAGTGAGTCATCGAGTCGATTAATTCAAACGCTGACCGTCTTAATGAGTGAGTCATCGAGTCGATTAATTCAAACGCTGATCGTCTTAATGAGTGAGTCATCGAGTCGATTAATTCAAACGCTGACCGTCTTAATGAGTGAGTCATCGAGTCGATTCATTCTGACACTGACCATCTTAATGAGTGAGTCATCGAGTCGATTAATTCAAACGCTGACCGTCTTAATGAGTGAGTCATCGAGTCGATTAATTCAAACGCTGATCGTCTTAATGAGTGAGTCATCGAGTCGATTAATTCAAACGCTGATCGTCTTAATGAGTGAGTCATCGAGTCGATTAATTCAAACGCTGATCGTCTTAATGAGTGAGTCATCGAGTCGATTAATTCAAACGCTGATCGTCTTAATGAGTGAGTCATCGAGTCGATTAATTCAAACGCTGACCGTCTTAATGATTGAGTCAGAGTCGATTAATTCAAACGCTGACCGTCTTAATGAGTGAGTCATCGTGTCGATTCGTTCAGACACTGTCTTAATGAGTGAGTCAGAGTCGATTCGTTCAGACAAGCGTTAATGTCGAGCCCTGCATCATGTGTAAATTCTGTAGTAGAAGAAGAAGGATGGTCACATGACCTGTACGCTTCGTCCAATGACATGTCATTCCTCTTCATGATGTAGGCGATGGCGATGGTTGCCGAGCGCGAGATTCCCGCCAGACAGTGGACCAGGACTCTGCCGTTACTGGCCTTGGCTTTCTCTGACAGGAAACACACACTAATCAGGGCTGACATCACCACAGCACTTCCTGTCAGCTGACCTCAGAGTTAATGATAATGTCATGTGATCCTGTCTGACCTATGAACTCCAGCGATTGGTCGAGCCAGGGCAGGATCTTCTCGCAGAAGCTGTCGTTGATCGGCACGCGCAGGAAGTGCGAGTCGAGGATGAAGTCGGGTTTGGGGCAGGAGTGGCTAACGTTGAGGACGAACACGATATCATTCTGCTGCATGAGCTCCTGCGGGACACACACAAACACACACGTCAGCACAGGCTCTGACCCGCTCACACACACACACACGTCAGCACAGGCTCTGACCAGCTCACACACACACACGTCAGCACAGGCTCTGATCCGCTCACACACACACACGTCAGCACAGGCTCTGACCCGCTCACACACACACACGTCAGCACAGGCTCTGATCCGCTCACACACACACACGTCAGCACAGGCTCTGAACAGCTCACACACACACACGTCAGCACAGGCTCTGACCCGCTCACACACACACACGTCAGCACAGGCTCTGACCCGCTCACACACACACACGTCAGCACAGGCTCTGACCCGCTCACACACACACACGTCAGCACAGGCTCTGACCCGCTCACACACACACACGTCAGCACAGGCTCTGACCCGCTCACACACACACACGTCAGCACAGGCTCTGACCTGCTCACACACACACACGTCAGCACAGGCTCTGACCCGCTCACACACACACACGTCAGCACAGGCTCTGACCCGCTCACACACACACACGTCAGCACAGGCTCTGACCCGCTCACACACACACGTCAGCACAGACTCTGACCCGCTCACACTCACACACACACACACCTGGCTCAGCACGTCCCTCTGGCAGCCCAGGTACAGGTGCGGCAGGATGCGGGTGGGGCCGCTGCTGACGGGGACGCAGGGCTGAGACACACACAGCAGCGGCGCTGACTTCCCCTCACACAGAGCCGGGAACACACGGCAGAACTCAGAGAACCCACCTGAGGAGAGAGAGAGAGAGAGAGAGAGAGAGAGAGTGTGTGTGTGTGTGTGTGTGTGTGTAAGAGAGAGTGAGAGTGTGAGTGTGTGTGAGAGTGAGTGAGTGTGTGTGTGTGTGTGACTAACCTGAGAGCAGGTGGACTGATGGGAAGCTCTTTTCCAGTTTGGCCAATAGGACGCTGAGAAAGGCATCAGGTGACAGGGAGGCGGGGTCAGATGAGCTCTGGTCATACACCACGACCTCTTGACCCTGGAGCTCCAGCTGAAAACACACACACACACACAGTTGTTCATATCTGTTCCTCATCCCTGGTGTTGGTATATTTCTGACTGTCAGTCCGACTGTGATGATATATTCACTCCCCTAAAGGATTATTAGGAACACCTGTTCAGTTTCTCATTAATGCAGTTATCTAATCAGCCAATCCCATGGCAGTTCTTCAGTGCATTTAGGGGTGTGGTCCTGCTCAAGACAATCTCCTGAACTCCAAACTGAATGTCAGAATGGGAAAGAAAGGTGATTTAAGCCGTTTTGAGCGTGGCATGGTTGTTGGTGCCAGACGGGCCGGTCTGAGTATTTCACAATCTGCTCAGTTACTGGGATTTACACACACAACCATTTCTAGGGTTTACAGAGAATGGTGTGAGAAGGGAAGAGCATCCAGTCTGCAGCAGTCCTGTGGGAGAAAATGCCTTGTTGATGCTCGAGGTCAGAGGAGAATGGGCCGACTGATTCAAGCTGATAGAAGAGCAACTTTGACTGAAATAACCACTCGTTACAACCGAGGTATGCAGCAAAGCATTTGTGAAGCCACAACACACACAACCTTGAGGCGGATGGGCTACGACAGCAGAAGACCCCACCGGGGACCACTCATCTCCACTACAAATAGGACAAAGAGGCGACACTTTGCACAAGCTCACCAAAATTGGACAGTTGAAGACTGGAAAAATGTTGCCTGGTCTGATGAGTCTCGATTTCTGTTGAGACATTCAGATGGTAGAGTCAGAATTTGGCGTAAACAGAATGAGAACATGGATCCATCATGCCTTGTTCCCACTGTGCAGGCTGGTGGTGGTGGTGTAATGGTGTGGGGGATGTTTTCTTGGCACACTTTAGGCCCCTTAGTGCCAACTGGGCATCGTTTAAATGCCACGGCCTACCTGAGCATTGTTTCTGACCATGTCCATCCCTTTATGACCACCATGTCCCCATCCTCTGATGGCTACTTCCAGCAGGATAATGCACCATGTCACAAAGCTCCAATCATTTCAAATTGGTTTCTTGAACATGACAATGAGCTGACTGAACTAAAATGGCCGCCACAGTCACCAGATCTAAACCTAGAATTAAGGCAGTTCTGCAGGCGAAAGGGGTCGAACTTTAAGGTGAGTGTATATATCTATATACACACAGACTATATATATATATATATACTCTCTCTCACTCACTCACTCACTCACACACACACACACACACACACACACACACACCTTCCTCTTGGCGGAGTGCAGCAGCAGCTCCGTGATCTGGATCTTGTCCTGCTGTAATCTCCTCTTCATGAGTTTGGAGCAGTTGACGTTGACGGCCTCCAGGATGTGGCAGGCGTTGAACTCCCCGAAGGGCCGGCAGTCGATCAGCAGCACATTATCCAGACGGGTCTCCAGCAGGGCCACCAGAGCCTCGGGCCCCAGGGGCCGCACACACTCAACCATACCCTCAGGAGATCAGACACATCTCTACAGGGAGTAACTGTGTGCGTGTGTGAGTGAGTGTGTGTGTGAGAGCGAGAGAGAGAGAGTGTGTGTGTGTGTGTGTGTGTGTGTGTGTGTGTAAGAGAGAAAGAAAGTGTGTTTGAGAGTGTGTGTGTGTGTGTGTGTGTGTGTGTGTGTGTGTGTGAGAGAGAGAGAGAGAGTGTGTGTGTGTGACTGGGCTGATAGGGTTTCTTTCACACCATTACAGAGGCTTCATAGAGCTGGAGCTCATGCAGCTCGATCATCACCGCTGTTCTTCATCATCAGCAGCTCCTGTGCGCACACACACACACACACACACACACACAGACACACAGATTCTCAAATTAGAAGTACAGTGATAACAGGAGATTATTGAGAGAACTCGAGCTGCTGCGTTTTGGACCAGCTGGAGTTTGTTTATTAAGCGAGCAGGGCAACCACCCAGTAGAGCATTACAATTATCTATCTATCTATCTATCTATCTATCTATCTATCTATCTATCTATCTATCTATCTATCTATCTATCTATCTATCTATCTATCTATCTATCTATCTATCTATCTATCTATCATGGACCAGCTGGAGTTTGTTTATTAAGCGAGCAGGGCAACCACCCAGTAGAGCATTACAATAATCTAGCCTTGAGCTCATGAACGCATCGACTAACTGTTCAGCATTTGGCATTGAGAGCATGAGTCGTAATTTTAGATATATTTTTTTGGCTTTCAAATGAAAGATTGGTATCAAAGAGCACACCCAGGTTCCTCACTGACGACGAGGGCTTGACAGAGCAGTCATCGAGTGTTAGACAGTATTCTCGGTTACTACTTGTGGAGCTTTTCTGTCCAATAATTAAACATTCAGTTTTATCTGAATTAAGCTGCAGATAATGACTGGTCATCCAGTGTTTTATATCAGCTCTGCATTCCGTTAATCTTGTGAATTGGTAGGTTTCGTCAGGGCGTGAGGAAATATAGAGCTGAGTATCGTCAGCATAACAATGAAAACTAACGCCATGTTTCCTAATGATATCTCCCAGTGGAGCAGATACAGGGTGAAGAGCAGCGGTCCTAACACTGAGCCTTGCGGTACTCCAGACTGAACTTATGATCGGTGTGACATCTCTTCATTTACTGCTACAAACTGATCACGGTCAGATAAGTGCGATTTAAACCATGCCAAAGCAGTTCCACTAACGCCAACATAATTTTCGATTCTATTCAGAAGAATATTGTGATCGATAGTATCAAATGCAGCGCTAAGATCGAGTAACACTAATAGAGAGATACAACCACGATCAGATGATAAGAGTAAATCATTTGTAACTCTAATTAGAGCAGTCTCAGTGCTATGATACGGTCTAAAACACACACACACACACACACACACACACACACACACACACACACACACACCGTAACTCTAATTAGAGCAGTCTCAGTGCTATGATACGGTCTAAAACACACACACACACACACACACACACACACACACACACACACACACACACACACACACACACACACACACACACCGTAACTCTAATTAGAGCAGTCTCAGTGCTATGATACGGTCTAAATCCTGACTGGAAATCCTCACAGATAACATTTCTGTCTGAAAGGAGCATAGTAGTGAAGACTCGGCCTTTTCTAGTGTTTAAGATAGAAACGGTAGAGTCGAGATTGGCCTGTAATTGACTAATTCTTTAGGATCAAGTTGCGTTTTTTAATAAGTGTTTTAATTATAGCCAACTTAAAAGTTTTCGGCCCATATCCTAATGTCAAGGATGAGTTAATAATAATAAGCAGAGGATCTCTGACCTCTGGAAGTATCTCTTTTAATAGCCTAGTCGGTATAGGGTCAAGCAGACATGCTGATGATTTAACAAGTTTAGCCAATTCTCCTCCTATAGCAGTGACTGTGTGTGTGTGTGTGTGTGTGTGTGTGTGTGTGTGTGTGTGTGTCTTCTCCTATAGCAATAAATGAGTCTGGCTCTTCATGTCGCCCCGCTGGTTTCCAATCTTCTCTGACCTTCCCTGTGTGTTTGATGAGCTAAAGTGGTTTGCTCTGGGTTTCCGCTGAACGAAGGTTAAACGCTCGGCCGATAACAGCCACGGAGGACTCTGACCCGTCAAAACACACACAGATCGCACACACACCGGACGCCGTCAGAGAGAGTGTGTGTCCAGGCTCTGAGCGCTTTAGCCCGAGATTATTAAATCCACACATTTACTGGAGAAGCAGAGCGATGAACTGAGTTTGTGCTTAACACAACACTATCTGTATCTGCCAGTGGGGTCAGAGAAATCCTCTTCATTCAAAGGGAAAGCCTGACGTTCCCAATCAGACATGTGGACGTGTTTGGCTTTACGAGGGGAAATTCTCCATTCCTCCAGATTGAACGAGTTCCTCAAAGCGAGATTCGATATCCAGCCAATCACAGATGAGCTACAGATCTAGCTCAGATATCCTCAGTCGTTCCGCTTCTCCAGTAAACGAGTTTAACGAGACCCTGAGGAAGAGGAAGATGAAGAGCAGGACCTCTTTCTGTTCCTCCTCAGGTGATACTCACGAAACAAACGCTGAACCTCCTTTATAGAAACTTCCTGAAATCAGAGACGTGGTCATGTGACCTGCTCCAGTGCCATAGTGTGACCATGTGTTTATTTACAGATTGTGGTGCCATGGTTACATGGGCAGATCAAATGAGGAAATTATGGTACTATTCAGTATGGTAATACTATACACTATAAAAAAACAACAATTGCTGGCTTAAAACAACCCAATCAAAAGAACCCAATTGTTGGCTTAACCCAGTTGTTGGCTTAAAACAACAATTGTTGGCTTAAAACAACCCAATTGCTAATTTAAAATAACCCAATTGTCTGCTTGAAACAACCCAATCAAAAGAACCCAATTGTTGGCTTAACCCAGTTGTTGGCTTGAAACAACCCAATTATTGGCTTGAACAACCCAATTGCTGTCTTAAAACAACCCAATTGCTAATTTAAAATAACCCAATTGTTGGCTCAAAACAACCCAATTGTTGGGTTAAAACAACCCAATTAAAACAACCCAATTGTTGGCTTGAAACAACCCAATTGCTGGCTTGAAACAACCCAATTGCTGGCTTGAAACAACCCAATTGTTGGCTTGAAACAACCCAATTGTTGGCTTGAAACAACCCAATTAAAACAACCCAATTGTTGGCTTGAAACAACCCAATTGCTAATTTAAAATAACCCAATTAAAACAACCCAATTGTTGGCTTGAAACAACCCAATTGCTAATTTAAAATAACCCAATTGTTGGCTTAAAACAACCCAATTAAAACAACCCAATTGTTGGCTTGAAACAACACAATTTCTGGCTTAAAACAACCCAATCTTTGGCTTAACCCAGTGTGTGTGTGTGTGTGTGTGTGTGTGTGTGTGTGTGTGTGTGTGTGTGTGTGTGTGTGTGTGTGTGTGTGTGTGTGTGTGTGATGGGTAGGTTTAGGGACAGTGTAGGGGGATAGAATGTATAGTTTACAGTGTAAAATCCATTAGGCCAATGGAAAGTCCCCACAATTCACAAAAACCTAACGAGTGTGTGTGTGTGTGTGTGTGTGTGTGTGTGTGTGTGTGTGTGTG
>NC_090191.1:43883023-43888023 GCF_024679245.1 Pseudorasbora parva
AGATTCACTCAAAAACACTGATTCATCCAGCAATGGAACAATTCTTTATGAGTGAGTCATTGAATCATTCACTCAAGAGATTCACTTAAAAACACTGATTCATCCAGCAGTGAAATAAGTCTTTATGAGTGAGTCATTGAATCATTCACTCAAGAGATTCACTCAAAAACACTGATTCATCCAGCAATGGAACAAGTCTTTATGAGTGAGTCATTGAATCATTCACTCAAGAGATTCACTTAAAAACACTGATTCATCCAGCAATGGAACAAGTCTTTATGAGTGAGTCATTGAATCATTCACTCGAGAGATTTGTTTATAAACAGTGATTCATCCAGTATTAAAACTAGTGAAGTCTTTGAGTCTCTTGAGTGAATGATTCATCAACCAATGATTGTGTGTGTGTGTGTGTGTGTGTGTGTGTTTCCGCAGTATAAGCAGTGGTGTTTGGCCATGGATCAGGGGAAGATCCCATCAGAAATCAAAGCCCTCCTAACCGGAGACGAGCAGAAAGCTCCTCAAAGCTCCAGTAATAAGATCCCCAAGAACGGCAAGTACGGCTCCACCGCCAACAAGACGTCTTAGAGCCGATCCGCCGGATGATCCGTGACTGATTCATCGAATCATTCATCGTGACTCTGCCGGAGAGATCCGTGACCGATTCATTGACTCATTCGTCGTGACTCTGCAGAGATCGGTGACTGATTCATTGAATAATTCGTCGTGACTCTGCAGAGATCCGATCCGTATGTTCAGTGTTCCTGAGATGATGTCTCCGAGTCTTTAATAAGCTTCATTCCCGAGTACACACTCACAGTAATCTCACCTGTTCCTGTTCATCCACACGAGTCACGTTCAGGTTTCGTCTGGAATCTTCTGTGCGATTTGTAAACATTTCCTCTTCCTTTATAATATTTATTTTGGAACCTTTATGATGATGAATGTGATCTGTTTAATCCATTACGATGTAAACATTAGACATTAAATGACGGACTGTTGCCAAAACCTTTTTGCACTTTACAACCATTTGAATGATTTCAACGCGTAGCACTTCCCTTCTTCTCTTTCGGAAGAACAGATTCGTTCAGTTTGATGTCGACCATATATTTATATCCCTAACTGAACCTAAAAGCACTTTCCTTAAAAGCTCTAGTTTTGTACTAAAGATTCAGATTTGGCCGGTTTGCCACAATCAGCAGCAGAGATGAGTTATGATGAGTCATGAGTCGTTATGAGTCATAATGTCTTGATATGATGAGTCATTATGAGTCATAGTGTCTTGATATGATGAGTCATTATGAGTCATAGTGTCTTGATATAATGAGTCGTTATGAGTCAAAATGTATTGATGAGTCATGGAGTCGTTATGAGTCACAATATCTTGATATAATGATTCATGAGTCGTTATGAGTCATGTCTTAATATAATGATGTGTCATAACGTCTTGATATTATGAGTCGTTATGAGTCATAATGTCTTGATATAATGATTCATGAGTCGTTATGAGTCATGTCTTGATAGAATGATTCATGAGTCATTATGAGTCATAATGTCTTGATATGATAAGTCATGAGTCGTTATGAGTCATAATGTCTTGATATGATGATTCATGAGTCATAATGTCTTGATATGATGATTCATGAGTCGTTATGAGTCATAATGTCTTGATATGATGAGTCATGAGTCGTTATGAGTCATAATGTCTTGATATGATGAGTCATGAGTCGTTATGAGTCATAACGTCTTGATATGATGATTCATGAGTCGTTATGAGTCATAATGTCTTGATATGATGAGTCATGAGTCGTTATGAGTCATAATGTCTTGATATGATGATTCATGAGTCATAATGTCTTGATATGATGATTCATGAGTCATAACGTCTTGATATTATGAGTCGTTATGAGTCATAATGTCTTGATATAATGATTCATGAGTCGTTATGAGTCATGTCTTGATAGAATGATTCATGAGTCGTTATGAGTCATAATGTCTTGATATGATGAGTCATGAGTCGTTATGAGTCATAATGTCTTGATATGATGAGTCATGAGTCGTTATGAGTCATAATGTCTTGATATGATGATTCATGAGTCATAATGTCTTGATATGATGATTCATGAGTCGTTATGAGTCATAATGTCTTGATATGATGAGTCATGAGTCGTTATGAGTCATAATGTCTTGATATGATGATTCATGAGTCATAATGTCTTGATATGATGATTCATGAGTCGTTATGAGTCATAATGTCTTGATATGATGAGTCATGAGTCGTTATGAGTCATAATGTCTTGATATGATGAGTCATGAGTCGTTATGAGTCATAATGTCTTGATATGATGAGTCATGAGTCGTTATGAGTCATAATGTCTTGATTAGATAAATCTTGATGAGTCATAATGTCTTGCTGTGGTTAAGATGAGTCATGATGAGCCCAGAACGAATGATGAATGTAAAATGATTTCATCGGCCCAAACGAACCCTCGTCCGGATCTGCCGTCGAGTGTAAATTCCCATCGCTGAGTCATAATCGGTAATGTTTAGAGCTCAAATGTATATTTTTATATGCTGTGTTTGAAATGTAGGTTGTAATTTGTTGCAGGATGTAACGCATGTCTTATTATTAAACGATGTAGCTTTGCTTTGTTATCCTGATGAATATAAACAGTGGATCTGAATCTTCTGGTGTTTTCTCCTCATTATCAGAGCTCTTCCAGTTCATCATTCCACAAACCAGCACAAAACACTTCATTAGAGTGTGTGTGTGTGTGTTTCATTAATTAAATCCCTTTGTTTTCCTCCCGAGTGTGACAGCTTTATATAAACACTGGAAAATTAGAATTATAAATGTGTCAAATGTTTAATTTCTATTACATCATTAGTTTATCAAGGGCTTCAAATTCCATGCAATGAATCAATTTATGTAGTGTTTAGTAACTTCGTTTAAAGGGGACCAATTATGCAAAATTCACTTTTATACGGTGAAACATTTGTCTGCGTGAGATTGGCCTGTTTTTTTTGTTGAGTGTCTAAAGCTTGTGTAAAGGCTCCGCCCTCTTCTGGAAGGAGGGTGGGGCTAAGCAGCTCATTTGCATTTAAAGGGACACACTTAAACGGTGTGTTTTTTTGCTCACATCCAAATGGAGGCCAATTTGACGCTATAGTACATGACCTGGGGGTGTTTGGAGCTGGAACTTCACACACACATTCTGGGAACACCTGATATTTATATCACATTTAATGAAAAGGGGCATGATGTGTGTGTGCAACTTTACGCTCATCCTCAGCTAAAGAACACACAGTGAGTTTGGTCTGAATCGTACGGAGCGTTTAATGTAAAATCACAGGGACACGTCTGTCTTGCATCATGAAACGACACACAAACTACGAGACAAAGTTTATCTACAGGCACTGAAACACAAACATGAATCCCGCAGGATCACACACGGACAGAAGAACACATGACCATCAATCTCCGCTAGCACCGCGGTTGAGTTTCAGCAGATTGAGTTTCGTCGTTAGATATTTCCCATTTCAGCATGATCCAGTTATTCCAGCAGGAGTGTGAGTGAGCCGCGCTTCATACATTGAGCCTTCTGACGAGAGAAAATGGCCTCTATTCACCCACACAGTTAAAGCAACAGTTCACTCAAAACCCCAGCCAACAGGAAACACTCTCTCAACCTTTATCCAGTAACGCTGATAGAATGCTTTCTGGTGTTCAATAATCCTCTCAGGACGCGTTAGAGCAAAAACAAAATGACAAAAAAGTAACGTTTTTTCTCAAGAGTTCTCAAGAGACTCGTTCAAAAATCACGGATTCATCCAGTAATGAAACAAGTGAGTCTTTATGAGTGAATCATTGTATCATTCATTCAAGAGATTAGTTCAAAAACGCTGATTCCAGTAATGAAACAAGTAAAGTCTTAATAAATGAGTGATTGAATCATTCCCTCAAGAGATTTGTTCACAAACACTGATTCATCCAGTAATTAAACAAATCTTTATGGGTGAGTCATTGAATTATTCACTCGAGATTCATTCAAAAACGCTGATTCATCCAAAAATGAAACCAGTGAAGTCGTAATGAGTGAGTCATTCAATCATTAACTTAGTGATTTTTGAACAAATCTCTTGATTCAACTCATGAACACCCAGTTCATTCTACTTGTAATAAAACGAGTGAAGTCTTCATGAGTGAGTCGTTGAATCATTCACTCGAGATTTGTTCACAAACGCTGAATCACCCAGTAATGAAACGAGTCTTCATGAGCGAGTCGCTGATCTCTGAGTGAACTGTTGCCTCGCGACACCGAGAGAGAGTCTTTTATACGAAAGTGTTGGGTGGGTTAGTGCTAATAGGCCATGCTAGCTTCTTCTCCTTGGCGTCGCGGTCGAACGTGTCGTAAACAGAGTCTTTGACGAGGGCCGGCTCCGGCAGATCCACCACTCCCACGTGGTTCTTCTTGGCCATCCTGGAGCTGGCGGTGATTGTGTAGGCGTTGCTGCGGTAACACTTCATTGACGACATGCAGAAGGTCTCTCTCATACCGCGCCGGAAGTTGGCGTTGTAGATGGAGTAGAGCGTGGGTTTGGACGCGGTGGAGCTGAAGGAGATCCAGGCTATAGTGATGAAGAACAGCGCCCCCTGGCGGCCCGGAGTGTCTTTCGGATGCCAAAGCTGCACCACGTAAAATGGAGTCCAGGTGAGAAGGAACACGCCGTTGAGCATTAGGAACATCTTGATGGTTTTGACTTTAGTCCTGGGGACGATGTTCATGGTTCGGCGTAGCGTGCGCCCGTCGATACGCCAGATGTAGCGCACCACCCGCTGGTAGAAGCCCAGGATGAGCAGTGCGGGCATCAGGAACCCAAAGAGGAGATGTGTGCCAGCGTATGCTAGCCCGTGCCAGCTATCCGCCAGAAAGAAGTCGCAATGCTTCCCAGAGGATCCGTAGAAAAACAAACACGGCGAGACGAACGCGGCGTCAAAGAGC
>NC_090191.1:43895523-43920523 GCF_024679245.1 Pseudorasbora parva
TCAGTGTGAACTCGCTTCAGTGTGAACTCGCTTCAGTGTGAACTCGGCTTCAGTGTGAACTCGGCTTCAGTGTGAACTCGGCTTCAGTGTGAACTCGGCTTCAGTGTGAACTCGCTTCAGTGTGAACTCGCTTCAGTGTGAACTCGCTTCAGTGTGAACTCGGCTTCAGTGTGAACTCGCTTCAGTGTGAACTCGCTTCAGTGTGAACTCGCTTCAGTGTGAACTCGGCTTCAGTGTGAACTCGGCTTCAGTGTGAACTCGGCTTCAGTGTGAACTCGGCTTCAGTGTGAACTCGCTTCAGTGTGAACTCGGCTTCAGTGTGAACTCGCTTCAGTGTGAACTCGGCTTCAGTGTGAACTCGCTTCAGTGTGAACTCGCTTCAGTGTGAACTCGGCTTCAGTGTGAACTCGGCTTCAGTGTGAACTCGCTTCAGTGTGAACTCGCTTCAGTGTGAACTCGCTTCAGTATGAACTCGGCTTCAGTGTGAACTCGCTTCAGTGTGAACTCGCTTCAGTGTGAACTCGCTTCAGTGTGAACTCGCTTCAGTGTGAACTCGGCTTCAGTGTGAACTCGCTTCAGTGTGAACTCGGCTTCAGTGTGAACTCGGCTTCAGTGTGAACTCGGCTTCAGTGTGAACTCGCTTCAGTGTGAACTCGGCTTCAGTGTGAACTCGGCTTCAGTGTGAACTCGCTTCAGTGTGAACTCGGCTTCAGTGTGAACTCGGCTTCAGTGTGAACTCGCTTCAGTGTGAACTCGGCTTCAGTGTGAACTAGGCTTCAGTGTGAACTCGGCTTCAGTGTGAACTCGCTTCAGTGTGAACTCGCTTCAGTGTGTCTCCTGTGAGCCGGACTCACCCCAGGGTCATCTCCACCAGTGTGCTGGGACTGAGGTACGCCTGCGGTTTGATTCCTGCGGCCGTCATGGGCATCATCTTCTGGGGCAGCTGCTCCATCAGCTGGACACACACACACACAAACACACACGTTTGTTTTTGTGACATATAGGGACATTCCATAGGTGTAATGGTTTTTATACTGTGCAAACCGTATTTTCTATCCCCTTACACTGCCCATCACACACACACACACACACTCACACACACACCGTCAGTGTCTCGCTGTCATTACAGCGCAGCCACACGGACGGCATTTCCTGTTTACTCACTTTATACACGCGCTGCATGAGGAGGGTCACTTCCTGTTCCATGCCGCCGAACTGGCCAGTCAGAGACAGGAGATGCTTCCGCACGTGATGGAACTTCCTGCGAAACGAGACAGGCAGAGTTTCCATAGCAACAGAGCCAATGCGCTCACAACACGGCAGGTCATGTGACAGGGGCGTTTAATAACGGATGATACACTGCAAAACATGATGTTCTTCCTCTGGCGTTTTACAGAACACACACACATGCACACACTGCCCCTAAACCTACCCACACACACACTCACTCACACACACTCACACATAAATTTACTGGAGAAATCACTGAAGATATTAAAGGGTTAGTTCAGCCAAAAATGAAATGTCTGTCATTAACTCCTCTCCCTAATGTCGCTCCACACCCGTCAGACCTCCGCTCATCTTCACACACAGTTTAAGATATTTTATATTTAGTCCGAGAGCGTATGCAAGTGTATGCACACTATACTGTCCATGTCCAGAAAGGGAATAAAAACATCATCACAGTAGTCCATATGAGACATCAGTGGGTTAATTAGAGTCTCTTGAAGCATCCAAAATACATTTGGGTCCAAAAATAACAAAAACTACGACTTTATTCAGCATTGGCTTCTCTTCCGCGTTTGTGTTCAATCCTCAAATAAAGATTCAAACGGTTATGAATCAGCGAATCGATTCGGATAGCCAATGACTCCTGATTTCAACAGTTTGACACGCGATCCGAATCATTGATCGATTGACCCGTGACATTACCCTAACCCTGTTTATGATGGATTCTGCCGTCCATGTTTTCTGTGGCCCTAATTTAATTCCATGATATTGAATTTAAGACATTCTGATCCATTTTAAGACATTACGATTCCCAGAAACCCTGTTTGAATTATGATGCTTATGTTGAAGCTTTATGTGTTTTGAATAGACATGTTTTGCGGTGTAACTCTGCATTTAAAGCCAATAATAATAATCACAGTTATTGATCTCTGAATACATGACCTCAGAGCAACATCAGGGATTGGATAATCATCGCATTAAAGCATCAGCTCAGCTCAGAATTAACATCTCCTGATCAGTCTTCAGTCGGAAAGAAAGGACGTTTTTTGAGGAAAACATTGCAGGATTTTTCTGCACATAATGGCCTTCAATGGGAACCCACGGCTGAAGGTCCGAATCAATACAAGAAGGGCTTCACGATCCAAGAGGAATAGGGTCTGATCCAGACAAACCATCCCACATTTACAACACAAATACACATTTATACACACTCGAATGTGTGACTTCTGTGTTCGACGAATGACATCATCACGTCGGAAAAGTCATGTGACGCAGGTGGAAGCGCCAACCCCGTGTTAAAACGAACGTGCAGAGACTAAAGGCCTTTGCACACTGAGTCTGATGCGCATTAATGAACGCGTTACGGAAAAAACACGCAAAATACAAAACGACATCTTCAAGTAGACTGGCAGTATATCCAAGGTATGAGACACACACACACACACACACACACACACACACACACACACACACGGTTTACAGGGACTTGGTGTGCTATAATTATAGCTGTATTTTTGATACAGTACAATGTATGGTGGCTTTGAGTTGTCAAAACGTCTCTAAAAAAGCGTTTTTAGGGATGCGAAAACGCAGCAAATCGAACCTGTTCTGAATTTCTTTTTGACGGACGTAAGTCTCGGAGGCGGTGTGCAAGCGTGATTGACATGACGTGAGGTCGAATTTATTATTTTGACGTGTGAAAATTTCACATGCGTTTTTCGGACTCAGTGTGCAAAGGCCTTAAAGCTACACTGTGTAACTTTAGTTTATTCTCAGCTAATAACACTCAGTTCTTTCACAAATATATGTGCTCATTAAAGTATATTTACTTCTTTCACGTAATAAAGTATTCTCGTAAGTTTATAATCTGCCGTTGGAAACCCATACGGGTGAGGGGTTCGAGTGTCGGCCGCCATGTTGCTCCTCCATCTTGAAAGTACAGTAGCCACAGAGGGACATACCCGTAAACTCAAGCTTCGCCTTTCACGTTTAACACTCGATGGCACCGTGTCGAATGTGAAGAGGGGGATTGCCGTGTTAATCTTGGACTAAATCAGCCACCGTAGGGGTTAAAACGAAATCAGAATGGAGAGGTCATAAACCTTTACACCGCTAGATGAGGAATATCACACAGGGGAGCTTTAACTCAAACGCCCTTTACACACAAATAAAGGAAAGTGTGAGGAGAGCATGAGATGGAGTTTTCCGGCGCTACCACCTGCGTCACATGACCTTTCCGGCGTGATGATGTCATTCGTCAAACACAGACGTCGAGCATTCGAGGTTATAAAGTGTATAAATGTGTATTTGTTTAGTTAATGTGGGATGGTTTGTCTGGATCAGACCCTACACTGCAAAACATGCTCCTCTTACTCAGTATTCTTGTGTTGTTCCTAATCAAAATATCTGACTATTCTTACATTAAGAGAACATTACTAGACAAGCTAAAGTAATTGTCTTGTTTTGGGGAAAATAACTTGGGGCAGTGATTCGGACCTTCAGCCGTTTGTGGAGGAAAATCCTGAGATGTTTTCAGATTTCTTTCCGACTGAAGGAAGAAAGACATGACCATCTGGGATGAGATGATTGACTCTGAGCTGATGCTTTATTAACTAGACGGCGACTCTTACTTCATCCACTCCTCGCTCTTGGAGATGAAGAGCCGATATTTCATGGCACACTCGTCCGTGAAGAGAGCTCGCGCTTTGGTGGCGTGAAGAACCAGCTTTTGCCTGAAAACAGAGACGATCGTGTGATGCGCGGCACAAAACACACACACACACTCACACACACTCACACACACTCACTTGTCGAACTTGTGTATTTGTTCTTCATTATACGGCAGACCTGAGGAGACGAGACAGGGGTCAGACACACGGAGGACATGAGAAGCAAAGCTGTGGCGTGTCAGACTCACGTCTCTCGGCCTTGTCCTTCTTGAACTGCTGATAAATGGCACTGATGGCGTCCAGCAGAACTTTGATCTTCTCCACACTCCACCAGAAACACAACCACAGCATTAGCACACACATTCGTTTCGGCAGTTGGTTTCGTTAGTTTAGTCGCGTTTATTTCGTTCGTTTCGCAGTGTTCGTTTCGTTAGTTTAGTCGCGTTTATTTCGTTCGTTTCGCAGTGTTCGTTTCGTTAGTTTAGTCGCGTTTATTTCGTTCGTTTCGCAGTGTTCGTTTCGTTAGTTTAGTCACATTTGTTGCGTTAGTTTCGCAGTGTTCGTTTCGTTAGTTTAGTCACATTTGTTTCGTTAGTTTCGCAGTGTTCGTTTCGTTAGTTTAGTCACATTTGTTTCCTTAGTTTCGCAGTGTTCGTTTCGTTAGTTTAGTCACATTTGTTTCGTTAGTTTCGCAGTGTTCGTTTCGTTAGTTTAGTCACATTTGTTGCGTTAGTTTCGCAGTGTTCGTTTCGTTAGTTTAGTCACATTTGTTTCGTTAGTTTCGCAGTGTTCGTTTCGTTAGTTTAGTCACATTTGTTTCGTTAGTTTCGCAGTGTTCGTTTCGTTAGTTTAGTCACATTTGTTTCGTTAGTTTTGCAGCGTTCGTTTCGTTAGTTTTACAGCGTTCGTTTCGTTAGTTTAGTCGCGTTCGTTTCGTCAGTTTAGTAGCGTTCGTTCCATTAGTTTAGTCGCGTTCATTTTGTTAGTTTCGCAGTGTTCGTTTTGTCAGTTTCGCCGCGTTCGTTTCGTCAGTTTCGCCGTGTTCGTTTCGTCAGTTTCGCCGCGTTCGTTTCGTTATTTTTGCAGTGTTCGTTTCGTTAGTCACATTTGTTTCGTTAGTTTCGCAGTGTTCGTTTCGTTAGTTTAGTCACATTTGTTTCGTTTGTTTCGCAGTGTTCGTTTCGTTAGTTTAGTCACATTTGTTTCGTTAGTTTCGCAGTGTTCGTTTCGTTAGTTTAGTCACATTTGTTTCGTTAGTTTCGCAGTGTTCGTTTCGTTAGTTTAGTCACATTTGTTTCCTTAGTTTCGCAGTGTTCGTTTCGTTAGTTTCGCCGCGTTTGTTTCGTTAGTTTTGCAGCATTTGTTTCGTTAGTTTTGCAGCGTTCGTTTCATTAGTTTAGTCGCGTTCGTTTCGTCAGTTTAGTCGCGTTCGTTCCATTAGTTTAGTCGCGTTCATTTTGTTAGTTTCGCAGCGTTCGTTTTGTCAGTTTCGCCGCGTTCGTTTCGTCAGTTTCGCCGTGTTCGTTTCGTCAGTTTCGCCGCGTTCGTTTCGTTATTTTTGCAGTGTTCGTTTCGTTAGTTTAGTCACATTTGTTTCGTTAGTTTCGCAGTGTTCGTTTCGTTAGTTTAGTCACATTTGTTTCGTTAGTTTCGCAGTGTTCGTTTCGTTAGTTTAGTCACATTTGTTTCGTTAGTTTCGCAGTGTTCGTTTCGTTAGTTTAGTCACATTTGTTTCGTTAGTTTTGCAGCGTTCGTTGCGTTAGTTTTGCAGCGTTCGTTGCGTTAGTTTTGCAGCGTTCGTTTCGTTAGTTTTGCAGCGTTCGTTGCGTTAGTTTTGCAGCGTTCGTTGCGTTAGTTTTGCAGCGTTCGTTGCGTTAGTTTTGCAGCGTTCGTTTCGTTAGTTTTGCAGCGTTCGTTTCGTTAGTTTTGCAGCGTTCGTTGCGTTAGTTTTGCAGCGTTCGTTTCGTTAGTTTTGCAGCGTTCGTTGCGTTAGTTTTGCAGCGTTCGTTCCGTTAGTTTAGTCGCGTTCGTTTTGTCAGTTTCGCTGCGTTCGTTTTGTAAGTTTAGTCGCGTTCGTTTAATCGTGTGCATTTCGTCAGTTTAGTCACGTTCGTTTAGTCGTGTTCATTTCGTCAGTTTAGTTGCGTTTGTTTCGTTAGTTTTGCAGCGTTCGTTTCGTTAGTTTTGCAGCGTTCGTTTCGTCAGTTTCGCTGCGTTCGTTTGTTAGTTTAGTCGCGTTTGTTTAGTCGTATTTGTTTCGTCAGTTTAGTCGTGTTCGTTTCATTAGTTTTGCAGCGTTCGTTTCGTTAGTTTTACAGCGTTCGTTTCGTTAGTTTAGTCGCGTTCGTTTCGTCAGTTTAGTCGCGTTCGTTCCATTAGTTTAGTCGCGTTCATTTTGTTAGTTTCGCAGTGTTCGTTTTGTCAGTTTCGCCGCGTTCGTTTCGTCAGTTTCGCCGTGTTCGTTTCGTCAGTTTCGGCGCGTTCGTTTCGTTATTTTTGCTGTGTTCGTTTCGTTAGTTTAGTCACATTTGTTTCGTTAGTTTCGCAGTGTTCGTTTCGTTAGTTTAGTCACATTTGTTTCGTTAGTTTCGCAGTGTTCGTTTCGTTAGTTTAGTCACATTTGTTTCGTTAGTTTCGCAGTGTTCGTTTCGTTAGTTTAGTCACATTTGTTTCCTTAGTTTCGCAGTGTTCGTTTCGTTAGTTTCGCAGTGTTCGTTTCGTCAGTTTCGCCGCGTTCGTTTCGTTATTTTTGCAGTGTTCGTTTCGTTAGTTTCGCTGCGTTTGTTTCGTTAGTTTTGCAGCGTTCGTTTCGTTAGTTAAGTCGCGTTCGTTTCGTCAGGTTAGTCGCGTTCGTTCCATTAGTTTAGTCGCGTTCATTTTGTTAGTTTCGCAGCGTTCGTTTTGTCAGTTTCGCCGCGTTCGTTTCGTCAGTTTCGCCGTGTTCGTTTCGTCAGTTTCGCCGCGTTCGTTTCGTTATTTTTGCAGTGTTCGTTTCGTTAGTTTAGTCACATTTGTTTCGTTAGTTTCGCAGTGTTCGTTTCGTTAGTTTAGTCACATTTGTTTCGTTAGTTTCGCAGTGTTCGTTTCGTTAGTTTAGTCACATTTGTTTTGTTAGTTTCGCAGTGTTCGTTTCGTTAGTTTAGTCACATTTGTTTCGTTATTTTTGCAGTGTTTGTTTCGTTAGTTTAGTCACATTTGTTTCGTTAGTTTCGCAGTGTTCGTTTCGTTAGTTTAGTCACATTTGTTTCGTTAGTTTTGCAGCATTTGTTTCGTTAGTTTTGCAGCGTTCGTTTCGTTAGTTTAGTCGCGTTCGTTTCGTCAGTTTAGTCGCGTTCGTTCCATTAGTTTAGTCGCGTTCATTTTGTTAGTTTCGCAGCGTTCGTTTTGTCAGTTTCGCCGCGTTCGTTTCGTCAGTTTTGCTGCGTTCGTTTCGTTATTTTTGCAGTGTTCGTTTCGTTAGTTTAGTCACATTTGTTTCGTTAGTTTCGCAGTGTTCGTTTCGTTAGTTTAGTCACATTTGTTTCGTTAGTTTCGCAGTGTTCGTTTCGTTAGTTTAGTCACATTTGTTTCGTTAGTTTCGCAGTGTTCGTTTCGTTAGTTTAGTCACATTTGTTTCGTTAGTTTCGCAGTGTTCGTTTCGTTAGTTTAGTCACATTTGTTTCGTTAGTTTCGCAGTGTTCGTTTCGTTAGTTTAGTCACATTTGTTTCGTTAGTTTCGCAGTGTTCGTTTCGTTAGTTTAGTCACATTTGTTTCGTTAGTTTCGCAGTGTTCGTTTCGTTAGTTTAGTCACATTTGTTTCGTTAGTTTCGCAGTGTTCGTTTCGTTAGTTTAGTCACATTTGTTTCGTTAGTTTCGCAGTGTTCGTTTCGTTAGTTTAGTCACATTTGTTTCGTTAGTTTCGCAGTGTTCGTTTCGTTAGTTTAGTCACATTTGTTTCGTTAGTTTCGCAGTGTTCGTTTCGTTAGTTTAGTCACATTTGTTTCCTTAGTTTCGCAGTGTTCGTTTCGTTAGTTTAGTCACATTTGTTTCCTTAGTTTCGCAGTGTTCGTTTCGTTAGTTTAGTCACATTTGTTTCGTTAGTTTCGCAGTGTTCGTTTCGTTAGTTTAGTCACATTTGTTTCCTTAGTTTTGCAGTGTTCGTTTCGTCAGTTTCGCAGTGTTCGTTTCGTCAGTTTCGCCGCGTTCGTTTCGTTATTTTTGCAGTGTTCGTTTCGTTAGTTTCGCCGCGTTTGTTTCGTTAGTTTTGCAGCATTTGTTTCGTCAGTTTCGCAGTGTTCGTTACGTTAGTTTGGCAGTGTCTGTTTCGTCAGTTTTGCTGGTTAGTTATACAAGGCTACCAAGAAGTAAAATTTCAGGACTTAAGTCGACATATAGCCCTAATATTAGCTGTAGGTTAGAGAGCACTCACTTCCTGTCTTCCGGATGCGTTCCCACCTGCAGAGTCCAGCTGTCAGTCAGGCTTCCTCCGGGCAGGAACATACTACTGATGTCCTGAAGAGTCTGCTCCATGGAGGCCAGAGAGCTGGACAACTGAGAGAGAGAGAGAGAGAGAGAGAGAGAGAGAGAGAGAGAGAGAGAGAGAGAGAGAGAGAGAGAGAGAGAGAGAGAGAGAGAGAGAGAGGAGTGAGGAGAGTAAAGAGATGAAGCTAGCCTTCAGACGACACGAGACTCATCCGCAGCTCACCCGCATCACCTTCTTCCTCATGTCCCGAATCTCATCGTACTCCACAGACAACATGTTGCCCTGCATCAGAACCTCACACCTGGAACACACACACACACACACAGGTCATGAAGGCGTGAGATCTCGCTCAGGGCTCCGTCTGAACTCACGGATGTCACTCACAGCTGCTCGGTTCTCTCCAGTGATTGGCTGCAGAAGTTGCACACGTGAATCACCTCCGCCTTCTTGTGCACCGTCTCGCCGTACTCGTCTCGGATCAGCTCACTGCAACACAACAGCCCATTAACAAACCTCCGCAGAGTCATCATCATAAAATAAGATAAATAATCTGCCAATGGGGTGAGAAAAATAATCTTAATTCAAACAGAAAACAAGATTCAAACAGTTCTCCTCTGGCCTATTAACACACAGTGGAGGATTATTATTCTGGACACCTTACAGGTCAGAGGTCATATTAGAGCGGAATATTCGAGAGTTCAGGGTATCACGCCGGAGACGGGTTTATTGAGGATGCGGCGTCGATCACACAAGAGTATGAATACATGAAAGATCGGAGTTATTGCACCAGAGACGGTTTATTGAACTCACTTCAGGCCTCGGACGGCTTTCCTCACCAGCTCCTGGTACAGAAGCAGAGAATCGGACGTCTTCCACAGATAGCCCACGTCACCTGCGAACGTCTGAGCAGAAACACGGCTGACATCTTTACTAACATGCTGAAAGCATCAAAATATCCCATGAATCAACTCAAAAGCTCCAGCAGCAAACTCAGGATCTCACGCAATCACGGTGTCGTTTAATAACCGGCTGCTGCCACCTCAGATTTGATCCATGACTCACAGAAATACGGATTCACAGCCTGTCATCTTACCTTAGCATAGCTGGCGTCCAAATCCAGGTCGTAGCGCGGCTGTACTTTAGGTGGGCTGGCTGCAAACACAGGTGACATCATCAGTGTTATGGGTGAGGAAATACACGTAATCAGATTACTTCTGTGATATAACGCGTTAAGTAACGTAATCAGATTACTTCTGTGATATAACGCGTAAAGTAACGTAATCAGATTACTTCTGTGATATAACGCGTAAAGTAACGTAATCAGATTACTTCTGTGATATAATGCGTAAAGTAACATAATCAGATTACTTCTGTGATGTGACGCGTAAAGTAACATAATCAGATTACTTCTGTGATGTGACGCGTAAAGTAACCTAATCAGATTACTTTAGTGATGTGACGAGTAAAGTAACGTAATCAGATTACTTTAGTGATGTGACGAGTAAAGCAACGTAATCAGATTACTTCTGTGATGTGACGAGTAAAGCAACGTAATCAGATTACTTCTGTGATGTGACGAGTAAAGCAACGTAATCAGATTACTTCTGTGATGTGACGAGTAAAGTAACGTAATCAGATTACTTCTGTGATGTAACGAGTAAAGTCACGTAATCAGATTACTTTTGTGATGTGACGCGTAAAGTAACATAATCAGATTACTTCTGTGATGTGACGCGTAAAGTAACCTAATCAGATTACTTTAGTGATGTGACGAGTAAAGTAACGTAATCAGATTACTTTAGTGATGTGACGAGTAAAGCAACGTAATCAGATTACTTCTGTGATGTGACGAGTAAAGCAACGTAATCAGATTACTTCTGTGATGTGACGAGTAAAGCAACGTAATCAGATTACTTCTGTGATGTGACGAGTAAAGTCACGTAATCAGATTACTTCTGTGATGTAACGAGTAAAGTCACGTAATCAGATTACTTTTGTGATGTGACGAGTAAAGTAACGTAATCAGATTACTTTAGTGATGTGACGCGTAAAGTAACGTAATCAGATTACTTCTGTGATGTAACGAGTAAAGTAACGTAATCAGATTACTTCTGTGATGTGACGAGTAAAGTAACGTAATCAGATTACTTTAGTGATGTGACGAGTAAAGTCACGTAATCAGATTACTTCTGTGATGTGACGAGTAAAGTAACCTAATCAGATTACTTCTGTGATGTGACGAGTAAAGTAACGTAATCAGATTACTTCTGTGATGTGACGAGTAAAGTAACCTAATCAGATTACTTTAGTGATGTGACGAGTAAAGTAACCTAATCAGATTACTTCTGTGATGTGACGAATAAAGTAACGTAATCAGATTACTTCTGTGATGTGACGAGTAAAGTAACGTAATCAGATTACTTCTGTGATGTAACGAGTAAAGCAACGTAATCAGATTACTTCTGTGATGTGACGAGTAAAGTAACGTAATCAGATTACTTTAGTGATGTGACGAGTAAAGTAACGTAATCAGATTACTTCTGTGATGTGACGAGTAAAGTAACCTAATCAGATTACTTTAGTGATGTGACGAGTAAAGTAACCTAATCAGATTACTTCTGTGATGTGACGAATAAAGTAACGTAATCAGATTACTTCTGTGATGTGACGAGTAAAGTAACGTAATCAGATTACTTCTGTGATGTAACGAGTAAAGCAACGTAATCAGATTACTTCTGTGATGTGACGAGTAAAGTAATGTAATCAGATTACTTTAGTGATGTAACGAGTAAAGCAACGTAATCAGATTACTTTAGTGATGTGACGAGTAAAGTAACGCATTACTTTATAAAATTAATGATTAATATTTCAAGTTGCTTTTTTTAAGTAATGCATGAGTTATTTTAAGTTAAATTAATTAGCTTTTTTTTTAAACGACTGAATTAATGTTCTCATCTCCATAACAAAGTCACTTAAGTAACAGAACAAAAGTAACAAAACGCATTACTTTCAATAAAAGGGTTGTAAACTGGGTAATATAGTGCGTAATGCTCTGAGATTGTACGTGTATACAGGCTGTGTTGTTAAAAGAACTGGATGGGATGGAGACTCGGCTGAGAAAGAGTAACGTAGCGCATTACTTTACGTTACTCTTAATGGCAAGTAATGCGTTACGTTACTCTTTCTCAGCCGAGATCGCGATCATTATGAGCAAACATCACATGACTGATCAGCTCAGGATTGCAGCGTCAGACTCACGGTCCTCAAACATTAGGCCGACCGTGTTGACCGGGTCTCTGCTGAGGAGCATGATGGGGTTTTCTCTGGAGGTTTTGGGGAAGGTCTGAGCCTGACGATTGGGGTCCAGATTAAGACGCCGGCCCTCGTAAAGGAAGTCCTGATGGGACGGCGTAATGTTGGTCCGTCTGAAGAGCAGCTCCTGAAACAGGTTCGCCCTGAGCGAAAACAAAATATCAGGCTAGAGTTAACGCTTTAAATTAAAGGGCTCAAGTGTGTGTGTGTGTGTGTGTGTGTGTGTGTGCACCGAAAAAAATGCTTATTATTTAGTGTTTTTTTCTTGTTTCCAGTCCATATATCTAAATATTCCTAAATCAAGATGCATTTACTAGATCAGTGAAATGACATAAGATATTTTCTTGTTTTCTCAGGAAAAATATCAAAAGATTTCAATCAGAAATAAGATTATTTTTCTCACCCCATTGGCAGATCATTTTGCCTGTTTAAGCAAAAACTCACTTCATTTTGATATTATTTTCAACAAAACAAGGAAGAATATCTTCTGTCGGTTTACTGATCTAGTAAATGCATCTTGATTTAAGAATTGTTAGACATTTAGACTGGAAACAAGACAAAAATACTGAGTAAGAAGAGTATTTTTTGTAGTGTGTGTGCATGCGAGTGTGTGCGTGAGAGAATGTGAGTGCAAGTGAATGTGAGTGAGTGTGTGCAAGAGTGTGTTTGAGTGAGTGTGTGTGTGAGTGTGTGTGTGAGCTCACGTGTTGTATGTGTGTATGTAGATGTGGTGGAGCGTGGCCTGCTGCAGACTGAAGACGTAGACTACGATGCGGTGTAAGATATCGCTGGTCTCCGCAAAGAACTGGTCGAAGCCCCAACATTTCTCCTGGTCTGCCTCTAGGATGTTGGCCAGGACCGGCGTGAGGAGACTCTGAAGACCTCTGAAAACACACACACACACACACATCGTCAGACACGCGTCTCCCCACACACACACACTACACTGCACCTACCCATCACAGGAAACATTCTGCATTTTTACTTTAAAAAAAAAACACTCCTCCTGTGTGATTTATAAGCCTTTTGTAAAGTGGGGACATGGGTAATGTCCTCATATTTCACCCTCTCCTGTAATACCTGTGTCAGACCCATGGCATTATACACATTTGAGTCCTCATGTCACAAAAACATGCCCACACACACACACTCAGACTCACTTTGAGAGGCTGCAGGAGATGGGCATCTCTGAGCTCCACTCGATCTTCCCGTTCTCAAACTTCTGATGTCCTGAGATTGCGCCCGAAGGCTTCTCTGTGATGATCTTATACCTGCAGACATCACAAACCATCAGCGGACAGCAGAGGCTGAGCAGCGGAAGCTGAGGTGTGTTTGACGGCACCTACATGACTTCTTTGTTCCTGCGCGGCCCTTCGAAGGGTCTGAAAGGCAGGCTGCCGGTGGCGGCGTGATAAAACGTGACTCCGATGCTCCACAGATCCACCGTGGCTCCGTATTTCTTCTGGTGATCTTTCCTCAGCACCGCTCGCTCGTACATGTCCGGATGCTGCGGACACAGAGATGTTTATGTTAGCTGGGTACAAACAAGTAACGAGCGTTACGTAATCAGATTACTTCTGTGATGTGACGAGTAACGCATTACAAGTAACGTGCATTACGTAATCAGATTACTTCTGTGATGTGACGAGTAACGCATTACAAGTAACGAGCGTTACGTAATCAGATTACTTCTGTGATGTGACGAGTAACGCATTACAAGTAACGTGCGTTACGTAATCAGATTACTTCTGTGATGTGACGAGTAACGCATTACAAGTAACTTGCGTTACGTAATCAGATTGCTTCTGTGATGTAACGAGTAACGCATTACAAGTAACGTGCGTTACGTAATCAGATTACTTCTGTGATGTAACGAGTAACGCATTACAAGTAACGTGCGTTACGTAATCAGATTCCTCAGCTCACCAGATATTCCTCTGTGCCGTAGAGAGACACGAACTGCTCATCGTCTTCCAGCTCGCGCGCCGCTCCGAAGTCGGTGAGTTTATAGACGGATCGTCCATCTTCTCCAATCACACGCATGATGTTCCCCGGCTTGATGTCTCGATGCACGATGCCGTACTCTCTCAGGTGATTCATTCCTGCCACTGTCACAGGACCGTATTTTACATTTAGCAGACGCTTTTATCCAAAGCGACTTACAACACTGCAAAAAATGCTCTTCCTACTCAGTATTTTTGTCTTGTTTCTAGTCAAAATATCTAGAAATTCTTAAAACAAAAAGTATTTACTAGACAAGCAATTGTCTTATTTTGGGGGAAAAATTACTCAAAATTAAGAGTTTTTTGCTTAAAATATGATAAATAATCTGCCAATGGGGTGAGAAGAATAATCTTGTTTTCTGTTTGAATTAAGATTATTTTTCTCACCCCATTGGCAGATTATTTATCTTATTTTAAGCAAAAAACTCTTAATTTTGAGTAATTTTTCCCCCAAAATAAGACAATTGCTTTTGCTTGTCTAGTAAATATTTCTTGTTTTGAGACTTTTTAGATGTTTGGACTAGAAACGAGATAAAAATACTGAGTAAGAAGAGCATTTTTTGCAGTGTGATTTGAGATTGTGTTCATTCATCCACACCTGAGTCTAAAGCTTACCGACGTCCTGCAGAACGATGAGGAACTCGTCCTCCGGGAGCCCGTAGGCATTGGTCGGCTCTTCCAGCACCGTATAAAGGCTTCCGCAGGGACAGTACTCCATCACCAGCACCTTATGGCGCGTGTTGGACTGACACAAACACCAGCATTACTCAGGAGGACAACAGAACAATGACATTCGGTGTTCGTAGTTTAGAGCGAACTGGTATTACAGGTTACACACAAAGGGGAAGTAAAGAACATACACTGCAAAAAAATGCTTTTCTTACTCAGTATTGTTGTCTTTTTTCTAGTCCGAACATCTACAAATTCTTTACAAAGTATTTACTAGACAAGCAAAAGTTATTGTCTTGTTTTGGGGAAAATAACTCTAAATGAAGAGAGTTTTTGCTTAAAATAAGATAAATAATCTGCCAATGGGGTGAGATAAATAATCTTATTTCAAACAGAAAACAAGATTATTTTGCCTGTTTTAAGCAAAAACTTATTTTGATTTGATTTTCAACAAAACAAGGAAAATCTCATGTCGTTTTACTGAGCTAGTAAATGCATCTTGATTTAAGAATTGTTAGATATTTAGACTGGAAACGAGACAGAATAACTGAGTAAGGAGCATTTTTTGCAGTGCTCGAACACTAAAGTGACGTTATTCCTGCATAAGCGGCTGACTTTACAGGTGCGTCGGCTCACCTCCTCCTCGACGGCGAAGAGCTTCACGATGTTCTTGTGGTTCAGTTTCTTCAGCACCTCAAACTCCCTCATCTGGACGTCCAGCGGGCGCAGGAAGCTCAGGTTATTGAACACTTTGACGGCGTAGAGATCTCCGGTTTTCTACAGAGAGGTTTTCAATGTTATAAACGTACACTCAGAGTTCAGGAAGGAACGCTGAGAGAACAGAATAATGGATAAAAAAGCAAGAGTGAATCAGAATCCACCTGCAGCATTTAAAGGGGTGTCTGCATGCGATGTGACTTGTGTAACTTTAGTTAGCGTGTAATGTCGCTGCTTGAGCATTAACAGTCTCTGCAAAGGTTCAGCGCTGAACGTTCACTGCAAACGGAGATATTGTCTTTTAAAGTGACGGCAGTTTATTGCCTACAAAAATGGCCGGTTTGGACTACAACGAGCTTCTTCCTGGGTTGGTGACATCATAAACCCTTGCGGAGTGGAATAAAGGTAAAATATAAGAAAAATACAGTGTTTAAAAAAGAAGAAGTATTAAGACATGTTATACGGCGCCCCATAAACACAACCAAGCCTAGAAAAAATCACGGAACTCGTCATCTTTAACGAACTCTGTTGCTTAGTTACGAGCATCCCATAACCGTTTAGACTGACCTGTCAATCATCACACAGTTAAAATCATCAACAGTCTGTTTAATCTCCTGCCGTATCGGAGAGAAATGCAGCCGCACACACACACACACACACACACACACTCTCGCTCGTTGATCTGCTGTGTGTGTGTCTTTAATGCAGAGACTCTCCTCATGTGTTTGCAGTTTAAATATAAAGACGCTTTAAAAGTTAAAGGCCAAACGTATCATCACTAAAGTTCTCAATGCTGCTGCAGATGAAATATAATGAGGATAACACTGAACAAATATCTTTAGTCAGGTTAAATACTGATCATTGATCACTCTAACCTTTATCTAAACCTACCTAACCGTCAGACTCGCACATCCGCCATATTTGTAGTTTTTAAACACTTTTTATCCGCGTTTGTAGTTCTAATCAAATCCTCGTTTAACTCGCAGTGGGTTGTGGGTAATATCAGCCGTTAGAGTGCACATCGATCCGTACTTCGCATTCGGACTGGAAATAGTAAACCATCATCCGGGTATCTTTGGGATACTCTTTCAGCATACTGCGATTTTGGACACACTAATTCTAATTTCGAATACTATTTAATATGGATAGTGTGTGAATTTGGCTGCAGGGATGTTCTCAGAACAATCAAAACATCCAGTTTTTAAAACATTATGCGAACGTTGAGGGAACATTACTTCTGAATGCTCTCTGAAACAAGTAGTAACATGTAAAAAAAACAATGTTTTTGTTCTAACATTATTAAAGACCGGACGGATCCACTGCAACAAATGCATTCCTTAAAATAACTCAAAGTTAAGAGAGTTTTTGCTTAAAATAAGCAAAATAATCTTGTTTTCTGTTTGAATTAAGATTATTTTTCTCACCCCATTGGCAGATTATTTATCTTATTTTAAGCATTTATTTGAGTTATTGATTATTTTGAGTTATTTTTCCCCAAAACAAGACAATTACTTTTGCTTGTCTAGTAAATGCTTCTTGTTTTGAGAATTTAGATGATTGGACTCGAAACAAGACAAAAATACTAAATAAGAAAAGCATTTTTTGCAGTGTAACTTTAAATGAACTTTGAACAAACGTTCTATTAACGTTACTGGCAGAAGGTTTGCTCATAACTTGGCCAGAACAATCCCTGTTTGCTGGGTTCTGATTTAAGGGGAATTAAACACTAATAAAGGCGCTTGAAATGACATTTATCAGTCGTTGAGTGACGACAGGTTTTCAGCTCAAAGTAAACGATGTTAAAACTCATAGCTTGCGTAACATAAGCTGGCGATACCTTGTGTCTGCCGCGGTACACGTTGGCAGTGGCTCCCTGACCCAGCAGGTCGGTCATCATCCACAGGTAATTCGACGTACTCTGCATGATGACTCTGTAGATTCACCTGAGAACACACGACACATTCATGAGGATCCGAGGAAAACTTCTGTGATGTGACGAGTAACGCATTACAAGTAACATAATCAGATTAATTTTGTGATGTGACGAGTAAAGTAACGTAATCAGATTACTTTAGTGATGTGACGCGTAAAGTAACGTAATCAGATTACTTCTGTGATGTGACGAGTAAAGTAACGTAATCAGATTACTTCTGTGATGTGACGAGTAAAGTAACGTAATCAGATTACTTCTGTGATGTGACGAGTAAAGTAACGTAATCAGATTACTTCTGTGATGTGACGAGTAAAGTAACGTAATCAGATTACTTCTGTGATGTGACGAGTAAAGTAACGTAATCAGATTACTTCTGTGATGTGACGCGTAAAGTAACGTAATCAGATTACTTCTGTGATGTGACGAGTAAAGTAACGTAATCAGATTACTTTTGTGATGTGACGAGTAAAGTAACGTAATCAGATTACTTCTGTGATGTGACGAGTAAAGTAACGTAATCAGATTACTTTTGTGATGTGACGAGTAAAGTAACGTAATCAGATTACTTTTGTGATGTGATGAGTAAAGTAACGTAATCAGATTACTTCTGTGATGTGACGAGTAAAGTAACGTAATCAGATTACTTTTGTGATGTGATGAGTAAAGTAACGTAATCAGATTACTTTTGTGATGTGATGAGTAAAGTAACGTAATCAGATTACTTCTGTGATGTGACGAGTAAAGTAACGTAATCAGATTACTTCTGTGATGTGACGAGTAAAGTAACGTAATCAGATTACTTCTGTGATGTGACGCGTAAAGTAACCTAATCAGATTACTTTAGTGATGTGACGAGTAAAGTAACGTAATCAGATTACTTCTGTGATGTGACGCGTAAAGTAACGTAATCAGATTACTTTAGTGATGTGACGAGTAAAGTAACGTAATCAGATTACTTTAGTGATGTGACGCGTAAAGTAACGTAATCAGATTACTTTAGTGATGTGACGAGTAAAGTAACGTAATCAGATTACTTTAGTGATGTGACGAGTAAAGTAACGTAATCAGATTACTTTAGTGATGTGACGAGTAAAGTAACGTAATCAGATTACTTTAGTGATGTGACGAGTAAAGTAACGTAATCAGATTACTTTAGTGATGTGACGAGTAAAGCAACGTAATCAGATTACTTCTGTGATGTGACGAGTAAAGTAACGTAATCAGATTACTTCTGTGATGTGACGCGTAAAGTAACGTAATCAGATTACTTTTGTGATGTGACGCGTAAAGTAACGTAATCAGATTACTTCTGTGATGTGACGAGTAAAGTAACGTAATCAGATTACTTCTGTGATGTGACGAGTAAAGTAACGTAATCAGATTACTTCTGTGATGTAACGAGTAAAGTAACGTAATCAGATTACTTTTGTGATGTGACGCGTAAAGTAACGTAATCAGATTACTTCTGTGATGTGACAAGTAAAGTAACGTAATCAGATTACTTTTGTGATGTGACGAGTAAAGTAACGCATTACAAGAAACATAATCAGATTACTTTTGTGATGTGACGAGTAACGCATTAAAAGTAACATGCATTATGTAATAGATTACTTCTGTGATGTAACAAGTAAAATAATGCATTACTTTATAAATTTCCATTTTAATACTTGAGTAACTTTTTTTAAAGTAATGCACGTTACTTTCAGTGCCAATAGTTACTTTTTTAAAATGACTGAATTATTATTTTCGTCTCCATAATGTGGTCGCTTAGACAAGCACGGGCACAGAAGCACAAAAGTAACATTACACTGATGTACACTGGGTAATATCACCCATTATGTTTTGAGATCTTTGATGCGTGTTATATAAGCTGTTGTTAGGAGAACTTCAATAAAAAACAACACAATACATGATCATGCCGGTTTGGTCAATAATTCAGCACTATTGTGTTTTTTCAGGCATTAATATGTTTATTAAATGCAATGGCAGCCCAGTTGTTTAGTTTCGTAACACTTTAGCTTTCATTTTCCTGATAATTAACGCGCATGTTTAGTGTAATAATGAGGATGTTGTGAAATCAGCTGCGGGATTGTTTTTCGCCGTGACGTCACAGATATGCGGGAATTTCCCGCATCAGCGCGTGATTCTTTCGCTATTTTTGCGCGAAACTAACATCAAATGAGTTAAAGTGAGGTAAAAGCAGAAGCCAGACGGATTCGCGAGGTTTATAGCATCTGTCCGGATCGCTAAACCGTGGGAAACTGAAAGTACACTGAATATAAACACGCATAAAGTGAATATGTGGCGGTTTATTATCGTCCGGTGACACGAGATGTGATTGAAGAGATCGATAATATCCGCGAGCCTGCTTTTATTCCGTTTAATAAATTAATAAATACACACCAGTCAAAACATCGCGTTGTTCGGCCTAACATCAGATTTATAAAGTAAACAGCGATATAATAAATGACATGCGCGCAGTGCGATGATTATATGAGTGATTTAATGTCAGTATTTGATGTTTATGTTCTCACCTCGAGAGCACGAAAGTCTCTTCCGCTTCCAGTGTTTTCATCACATGAGACTGGGCTGTGTGCGCACTGCCCGTACTGCACACTACCCGTACTGCGCATGCGCACTGCCCGTACTGCACACTACCCGTACTACGCATGCGCACTGCCCGTACTTCACAAATAGCCGTACTGCGCAGCTTCACACAACCGTAAATATCATAATAGAGGAACGCTTGCCTTACGCGTCCGCCATTTTGAGGTGAAAGCGACTTGTCCTCGCTTCTATGGCAATATTAGCTGAAAACTTAGAACATTTGCTCTCTAGAAATCATAGTTTGGGTTGAAATTATTTTAAGTTTAAGTTAGCATTAAAAATATTGAATTAATATCAACATATTGATAAATTAAGGACATTAGAAAAATTGGGAATGTTGTACAATAAATATAACGGGAATATAACAGCGTGACTGTTTTTGCAGTATTTTCTTATATTAATGTCCTTAAAGCAAGACTATGTAAACAAATATAACTGCAACTGTGTCCAAAAGTGGCAATTATGTTCTGTGAGATCATCATGTTTGTAGCGTGATCCAGAGGATTAAAACGTAGGGTGAATTCTGGGTGACTGGGACACTTTTTGCCATTGAGATGAATTAGAAAAAGTGTCCTAATCCCCCGACAATATACACATCATTCAGGCATAACATTATGACTGGTGAAGTGAATAACACAAATTATCTCCATCACAGCTCCTGTTAGTGGGTGGGATATATTAGGCAGCAAGTGAACATGTCCTCAGAGTTGATGTGTGTGAAGCAGGAGAAATGGGCAAGCGTAAGGATTTGAGCGAGTTTGGCCAGATTGTGACGGCTAGACGACTGGGTCAGAGCATCTCCAAAACTGCAGCTCTTGTGGGCTGTTCCCGGTCTGCAGTGGTCAGTATCTATCAAAAGTGCTCCAAGGAAGGACCAGTGGAGAACCGGCCACAGGGTCATGGGCGGCCAAGGCTCATTGATGACCGTGGGGAGCGAAGGCTGGCCCGTGGGGTCCGATCAAACAGACGAGCTACTGGAGCTCAAACTGCTCCAGAAGTTAATGCTGGTTCTGTTGGTTCTCTGGTGTGTGTGTGTGTGGCTTACCTGGGGAACACATGGCCCCAGGATGCACAATGGGAAGAAGGCGAGCCGGCAGAGACAGTGTGATGCTTTGGCCAATGTTCTGCTGGGAAACCTTGGGTCCTCCATCCATGTGGATGTTACTTTGACACGCTCCACCTACCTAAGCATTGCTGAGACCATGTTCAGCCTTTGATGGAAACGGTATTCTGGTGGCTGTGGCTCTTCCAGCAGGATAATGCTCCTGACACAAAGCACAAATGCTTCAGGAATGGTTTGAGGAGCACAACAACCAGTTTGAGGCGTCGACTCGGCCTCCAGATTCCCCAGATCTCAATCCAATCGAGCATCTGTGGGATGAGCTGAACAAACAAGTCCCCACTTACAGGACTTAAAGGATCTGCTGCTAACATCTTGGTGCCAGATACCACAGCAACCTTCAGGGGTCTAGAGGAGTCCATCAGAGACGGGTCAGCAACACAATATTAGGTCATAATGTTATGCCTTATCAGTTGTTTTTTTAAGCTAAAACTACCTCAAATGCGTACTTTAGGCAGGTGGCATAACATTTACTGATGACTGAATGTGAGAAATGTTCTATTTGGCTGCGAGATTTCTACACTTTTGTGAAACTGATGAAAGGCCAGATTTGTCACACTGATAGTTTTTGCAGTGGATCAACATATGATCATTCATTGATAAGCAGATTAATAACACTATAGTATGTGCTCATCATCGTGACGGTGACAACGCTTCTGAATCAACGAGGCTGTACATATTAATGGACATGACAAGTTTATTAATGGTTTTTATAGCATTTATTTAATCAAATATACAGTAAAAACAGTGAAATATTACTCCAATGTGGAAGTCAGTGTCACATGATCCTTCAGAAATCATTCTAATACAAGGATTCGATGCTTAAGAAGCGTTTATGATTATTATCAGTTCATAATTCTGTGGAAACTTTGATCCATCAACATTCAAAAGTCTAAACTAATACTTATATTCATCAAGGACTAAAGACATTTATAATGTTATACAAATCTATTATAATTAAATGCTGTCTTTTGAACTTTCTACTCATCAGAGAATCCTGAGAAATAAAATGTATAATCATAAATGTTGCTTGAGCATCAAATCCTCCTATGATAATGCTGTGTGAAGGGTCATGTGACCCGTGTGTGTGTATGGGGCAGTTTATTCACATCGATAAACACATCAACACTTCTTTAATTCACACTGATGAAGATCCAGAAGGAAGACTGACGAGTAACGACGATCAGATATTAATACAGTCTCGGCTCATAAACGACTCGTGCTGTCGCTCTCTCAACACACACACACACACACACACACACACACACACACACCAAAAGATGTGTGAAAGATGTTTTTGAATGAGTCCAAACAGGAGAAGAGCGGCCTTATTCCACATCCATCACTTCCACCGCAGGTTTCCTGGCGCTCTGTGTGGGTTTCTCCAAGGGCTTCTCTGAGGCTTTCTCTGTGCTCCTCATCTGGTCTGTGAAGAGAAGAGAACCATTACATTAGAGGAAGGGCGTTAGAGGAGGCGCGTTAGAGGAGGCCCGTTAGAGGAGGCGCGTTAGAGGAGGCGCGTTAGAGGAGGCGCGTTAGAGGAGGCGCGTTAGAGGAGGCGCGTTAGAGGAGGCCCGTTAGAGGAGGCCCGTTAGAGGAGGCGCGTTAGAGGAGGCCGGTTAGAGGCGGCCCGTTACAGGAGGCCCGTTAGAGGAGGCCCGTTAGAGGAGGAGCGTTAGAGGAGGGGCGTTAGAGGAGGGGCGTTAGAGGAGAGGCGTTAGAGGAGGCCCGTTAGAGGAGGGGCGTTAGAGGAGGGGCGTTAGAGGAGGCCCGTTAGAGGAGGCCCGTTAGAGGCGGCCCGTTAGAGGAGGCGCGTTAGAGGAGGCCCGTTAGAGGCGGCCCGTTAGAGGAGGCCCGTTAGAGGCGGCCCGTTAGAGGAGGCCCGTTAGAGGAGGAGCGTTAGAGGAGGGGCGTTAGAGGAGAGGCGTTAGAGGAGGCCCGTTAGAGGAGGCCCGTTAGAGGAGGCCCGTTAGAGGAGGCCCGTTAGAGGAGGCCCGTTAGAGGAGGCCCGTTAGAGGAGGCCCGTTAGAGGAGGCCCGTTAGAGGAGGCCCGTTAGAGGAGGCCCGTTAGAGGAGGCCCGTTAGAGGAGGCCCGTTAGAGGAGGCCCGTTAGAGGAGGCCCGTTAGAGGCGGCCCGTTAGAGGAGGCCCGTTAGAGGAGGAGCGTTAGAGGAGGGGCGTTAGAGGAGAGGCGTTAGAGGAGGCCCGTTAGAGGAGGGGCGTTAGAGGAGGCCCGTTAGAGGAGGCCCGTTAGAGGAGGCCCGTTAGAGGAGGAGCGTTAGAGGAGGGGCGTTAGAGGAGGGGCGTTAGAGGAGAGGCGTTAGAGGAGGCCCGTTAGAGGAGGCCCGTTAGAGGAGGGGCGTTAGAGGAGGCCCGTTAGAGGAGGCCCGTTAGAGGAGGGGCGTTAGAGGAGAGGCGTTAGAGGAGAGGCGTTAGAGGAGAGGCGTTAGAGGAGGCCCGTTAGAGGAGGGGCGTTAGAGGAGAGGCGTTAGAGGAGGGGCGTTAGAGGAGGCCCGTTAGAGGAGGCCCGTTAGAGGAGGCCCGTTAGAGGAGGCCCGTTAGAGGAGGGGCGTTAGAGGAGAGGCGTTAGAGGAGGCCCGTTAGAGGAGGCCCGTTAGAGGAGGGGCGTTAGAGGAGGCCCGTTAGAGGAGGCCCGTTAGAGGAGGGGCGTTAGAGGAGGCCCGTTAGAGGAGGCCCGTTAGAGGAGGCCCGTTAGAGGAGGCCCGTTAGAGGAGGGGCGTTAGAGGAGGGGCGTTAGAGGAGGGCCGTTAGAGGAGGGGCGTTAGAGGAGAGGCGTTAGAGGAGAGGCGTTAGAGGAGGCCCGTTAGAGGAGGGGCGTTAGAGGAGGGGCGTTAGAGGAGGGGCGTTAGAGGAGGCGCGTTAGAGGAGGCGCGTTAGAGGAGGGGCGTTAGAGGAGGGGCGTTAGAGGAGGCCCGTTAGAGGAGGCCCGTTAGAGGAGGCCCGTTAGAGGAGGCCCGTTAGAGGAGGGGCGTTAGAGGAGGGGCGTTAGAGGAGGGGCGTTAGAGGAGGCCCGTTAGAGGAGGGGCGTTAGAGGAGGCCCGTTAGAGGAGGCCCGTTAGAGGAGGCCCGTTAGAGGAGGGGCGTTAGAGGAGGCCCGTTAGAGGAGGCCCGTTAGAGGAGGCCCGTTAGAGGAGGCGCGTTAGCGGAGGCCCGTTAGAGGAGGGGCGTTAGAGGAGGCCCGTTAGAGGAGGCCCGTTAGAGGAGGCCCGTTAGAGGAGGGGCGTTAGAGGAGGCCCGTTAGAGGAGGCCCGTTAGAGGAGGCCCGTTAGAGGAGGCCCGTTAGAGGAGGCCCGTTAGAGGAGGGGCGTTAGAGGAGGCCCGTTAGAGGAGGGGCGTTAGAGGAGGGGCGTTAGAGGAGAGGCGTTAGAGGAGGGGCGTTAGAGGAGGCCCGTTAGAGGAGAGGCGTTAGAGGAGGGGCGTTAGAGGAGGGGCGTTAGAGGAGGCCCGTTAGAGGAGGCCCGTTAGAGGAGGCCCGTTAGAGGAGGGGCGTTAGAGGAGGGGCGTTAGAGGAGAGGCGTTAGAGGAGGCCCGTTAGAGGAGGGGCGTTAGAGGAGGCCCGTTAGAGGAGGCCCGTTAGAGGAGGCCCGTTAGAGGAGGGGCGTTAGAGGAGGGGCGTTAGAGGAGGGGCGTTAGAGGAGGCCCGTTAGAGGAGGCCCGTTAGAGGAGGGGCGTTAGAGGAGGCCCGTTAGAGGAGGGGCGTTAGAGGAGGGGCGTTAGAGGAGGGGCGTTAGAGGAGGCCCGTTAGAGGAGGCCCGTTAGAGGAGGCCCGTTAGAGGAGGCCCGTTAGAGGAGGCCCGTTAGAGGAGGGGCGTTAGAGGAGGCCCGTTAGAGGAGGCGCGTTAGAGGAGGCGCGTTAGAGGAGGGGCGTTAGAGGAGGGGCGTTAGAGGAGGCCCGTTAGAGGAGGGGCGTTAGAGGAGGCGCGTTAGAGGAGGCCCGTTAGAGGAGGCCCGTTAGAGGAGGCCCGTTAGCGGAGGAGCGTTAGAGGAGGCCCGTTAGAGGAGGGGCGTTAGAGGAGGCGCGTTAGAGGAGGGGCGTTAGAGGAGGGGCGTTAGAGGAGGCGCGTTAGAGGAGGCCCGTTAGAGGCGGCCCGTTAGAGGAGGCCCGTTAGAGGAGGCCCGTTAGCGGAGGAGCGTTAGAGGAGGGGCGTTAGAGGAGGCCCGTTAGAGGAGGCCCGTTAGCGGAGGAGCGTTAGAGGAGGGGCGTTAGAGGCGGCCCGTTAGAGGAGGCCCGTTAGAGGAGGCCCGTTAGAGGAGGCC
>NC_090191.1:43923023-43925523 GCF_024679245.1 Pseudorasbora parva
ACATGCGAACACCTCTAGATGGCAGATTGGCACACATACAGTTAGGCTCTAACTGCACTGTAGAATGCTGTAACCTCAAAACATAATCATACCTTTGCAAATCGTTGGCTAATGATTAATTAAAGCAGACACCTGGAAGATAAAATCCATTGCTTCGACCCATTGTGGTAATTAACACATTAATTTACACCGAATAAATGTATTACACATTTAACTGATAATTAATATAATTCATTAGTTGCTGATGCATAAATGGTTTATTTCTTCATGAGTTGGACATTAGTTTGTCTTCCCTCTGTTGTTTATTCACGTGTTCTGGGATGAGCGTGAAGCAGCCCATAATAACCCCAGGAGGAGCACGTGCTCATCATTCCGCTTTATAATCAGCACATAATAAGACAGAAACACACACACACACACACACACACACACACACACACACACACACACACACACACACACACACACACACACACACACACAAGTGTATAAACTCACGGTTTTGGGTCTGTTGATCTTCCCTCCGGGAGCCATGATGATGATCGTTGCGTGTGAAGCCGGAAACCGGAAACAAGCGCCAGACTTTACACAATATAAGTCCTTTAACGCTCACAAAACTACTGTGAGATTACAGAAAATAATTAGAAAAGTATTTGGAAATTGGTTAGGACGTCCTGACATTATTAAGAACACTGAATATCCAAACCACCCAGGGGAAAAACACGCACTATTAAATGTATTAAAAATGCATTATAGGATATTTGTATTGTACTAAAAAGATACTCAAGTACATTTTAATGCATTTAATAGTACAGATTTTCCCCTGGGCACACAAGCGCATATTATATATATATATATATAAACAGAAGATTAAAATTCAACAAATGTGAAAAGATAAGTCACTACAGACCAAATTTTGTTTTTAAAATACTTTCGTATGTAACAGTTAAAAAGAAAATGAATTCTAAATGTATTTATTGTGTTGTGTGTGTGAAATTAGATTACATGAAATTAGAGGTTAAAATGAATCATATGGTGTTTTACTGCCCCCTAGTGGTTCTAGCATTGCAGACATTCGTCATTTTGTCCTTGCGTGCTTACCGTAGTTCAGCGGAAAATGGCCGACACTGCGGTGGTTTATGTCTGCAGTGTATTCAACCAATATAATAGATTTTAATGTATTCCTCAGAACATCATCGCTGCAGAGAATAAAAGTACAGACAACCAGAGTTCTGTACGCGTCGTCCATTACGGTTAAATGGGACGTGTAAAGGCCACATCGGAAACTACAATCATTACACATGAAATTTGATCTGATAATTTCTACCAATAGGCATTGTTTTTATAGATAGTTATTATTAGATTGACATACTGTGAATTTAAAAAAATATGTTATACACGTTTATTACTATATAAAATAATACAAATATTAGAAAAACGACATATAGGTTAAATCCTCATCTTTAAAAAAAAAAAAAAAAACTCCATTACCCATGATTCCTCGGAGAGTCCCGCCGGAAGCGCTGTTGGCGCGTCACTGCCGCCTGCTGGTCAGAATCATGAAGCGCAGAATATTTACATTTAATCATTTAATATGGTTTATCGTAGAAGTAACGCAAACGCGTTTGTGTGTGTCTGCACTAAAGTCAGTCGGGTAAACTCACACTGATGGCGAAATAAAGCTGTGAAGTGTTTAGTGTGTCGTTGGTGTGTGACGCTGCAGTCGCGCATGCGCAGCACTAGAGGGCGCTCTTCCGCTGCTGTAATATACGTCAACATGTATGCTCATTAATTTATAAGAAGCTTATAAACACAGGCTATAAAGCTATATCAAATAATATAATTATAATTATATTATACATATATATTATTTAACAGAGCGAATGTGTTTAAAGGCAGTGAGAGAAATAAATAAAATCACTAGATGCCACTATAGCTCCCCCACACACACACATTCTTATATATATATAAATCTCATTCGTTTCTTTCTTAATTTACTTATATTAAAATTAAAATAAATTTATTAACAACTTTGTTGCTCACAAAATTCTTCACAATTAAAAAGACATAAGAAAGTATATAAAACAATACACAAATATAAATTATAACTACACACACATTAAACGTTTTAACAGTTTCGAAACAAAATTTTTTTTTTGTATTCTAATCTATTAATCTTACGTTGTGTTGCGGTTTTTGCATAGACTGTAAACAGATATTTGTCATCGCACATCGCGGCTCTTTTATTTTAAATATCTCAGACCGGATGTGACGTCACGCACGGAGCTAAACGAAGCTTAGCTTCATCAACATTCCCTATGGACGAAGAAAACTGCGCAGAAATCTCGCACACAGGTAAATAAACCCCCGAACTCCACAGGTCAGAGGTCAGAGGTCATTCAGTTCTGTGGCGGAGCAGCGTCCAGACATTCAGAAGCGGCGCGTTTATGATTGACGGAGCATTAAAGCGGATCAATGTTGCGCTCTTTAGCGCAGTGTG
>NC_090191.1:43930523-43935523 GCF_024679245.1 Pseudorasbora parva
ACTCTTACTGTGACGACAACTGTAACCTGCAACGACAACTGTAACCATGACAACTGTAACCCGTAAAGACAACTGTAACCATGACAACTGTAACCTGTAAAGACAACTGTAACCATGACATCTGTAACCCGTAACGACAACTGTAACGTAACAACTCTAACTGTGACGACAACTGTAACCCGTAAAGACAACTGTAACCATGACAACTGTAACCCATAAAGACAACTGTAACGTAACAACTCTTACCGTAACGACAACTGTAACCTGTAAAGACAACTGTAACCATGACAACTGTATCCCGTAAAGACAACTGTAACCATGACAACTGTACCCTGTAACGACAACTGTAACCCGTAAAGACAACTGTAACCATGACAACTGTAACCCGCAAAGACAACTGTAACGTAACAACTCTTACCGTAACGACAACTGTAACCTGTAAAAACAACTGTAACCATGACAACTGTACCCCGTAACGACAACTGTAACCCGTAAAGACAACTGTAACCATGACAACTGTACCCCGTAACGACAACTTTAACCCGTAAAGACAACTGTAACCATGACAACTGTAACCTGTAAAGACAACTGTAACCATGACAACTGTAACCCGTAAAGACAACTGTAACGTAACAACTCTAACTGTGACGACAACTGTAACCTGCAACGACAACTGTAACCATGACATCTGTAACCCGTAACGACAACTGTAACGTAACAACTCTAACTGTAACGACAACTGTAACCATGACAACTGTAACCTGTAAAGACAACTGTAACCCGTAAAGACAACTGTAACCATGACAACTGTAACCTGTAAAGACAACTGTAACCATGACATCTGTAACCCGTAACGACAACTGTAACGTAACAACTCTAACTGTGACGACAACTGTAACCCGTAAAGACAACTGTAACCATGACAACTGTAACCCATAAAGACAACTGTAACGTAACAACTCTTACCGTAACGACAACTGTAACTTGTAAAGACAACTGTAACCATGACAACTGTACCCCGTAAAGACAACTGTAACCATGACAACTGTACCCCGTAACGACAACTGTAACCCGTAAAGACAACTGTAACCATGACAACTGTAACCTGTAAAGACAACTGTAACCATGACAACTGTAACCCGCAAAGACAACTGTAACGTAACAACTCTTACCGTAACGACAACTGTAACCTGTAAAGACAACTGTAACCATGACAACTGTACCCCGTAACGACAACTGTAACCCGTAAAGACAACTGTAACCATGACAACTGTACCCCGTAACGACAACTTTAACCCATAAAGACAACTGTAACCATGACAACTGTAACCTGTAAAGACAACTGTAACCATGACAACTGTAACCCGTAAAGACAACTGTAACGTAACAACTCTTACCGTAACGACAACTGTAACCTGTAAAGACAACTGTAACCATGACAACTGTAACCCGTAACGACAACTGTAACGTAACAACTCTTACCGTAACGACAACTGCAACCTGTAAAGACAACTGTAACCATGACAACTGTAACCCGTAACGACAACTGTAACCTGTAAAGACAACTGTAACCTGTAAAGACAACTGTAACCTTATAACTCTAACTGTGACGACAACTGTAACCCGTAAAGACTACTGTTACCATGACAACCGTAACGACAACTGTAACCTGTAAAGACTACTGTAACCATGACAACTGTAACAAGGACAAATGTAACCATGACAACTGTAGCATAATTGTAACTGTAACATAATGACATCTGTAACCTTATAACTCTAACTGTGACGACAACTGTAACCTGTAAAGACTACTGTAACCATGACAACTGTAACAAGGACAAATGTAACCATGACAACTGTAGCATAATTGTAACTGTAACATAATGACAACTGTAACCGTGACTACAATTGTAACCCATAGAAACAACTATAACCATGATAACTGTAACAACGACAACTGTAACCGTAATAGCAACTGTAACCATGACGACTATAACCGTAACGACAATTGTAACTGTGAAGACAACTGCTCCATGATAACTACAACAACAACTGTAGCCATAAAATCAACTGTAACCATGATAACCGTAACATGCGCAAGGCTTTAGAGTGGTCATTGAAACGTTAATTTTGTGAAATGTTATATTCTCTGTCTCTCAGACGGTGTCGTGGCTCACTCCTGCCCCTGCTGGCCTGGAGGACTGCATGCAGACCGACCCCAGCGACCTGCAGACACTCCTGCAGCAGCACCGCATGTTCGGGAGCGCACACAGCTGGCAGAGAGGTGTGTGTGTGTGTGTGTGTACTGTACAGTGTTGGGGTAGTTACTCAAAAAAAGTAATTATTTACAGTTACTTCTGTAAATTGTAATGAGATTACTTTACTAGTTACTTGCATTTGAAAAGTAACTTCACTACTTATTACTTTACTTTCCTGTTTCTTAATTTAGAGTACATGGACAGACATCATAGCCCTATCATCACTTATCCTGTCAGGATAGTGTTTATTGTGCAAATGTTTACATGTAAAACCATATGAAAGAACGATATCCCTGTCTGCACATAGCAATTTAACTCATGTAGAATCCACAGACAGGATAAAGGAGACTAATGGGGTCACTTTAAAATGACTACGCAAGTTTCAAAACACAGGCAGTGGGCACACTGGGAAACATGAGAACAAAACCAGCTTTTTATTAGATTCATGGCACACACAAAAAATACAATAAATTAAGTGGTCAATGAAAAATGTAAAGATAAAGATCACTTTATGTTTAAGAGAGAGAGTGAACGTGATTCAAGGCCAAATCTAGCAGATAAAGTTGAAAATCACTCATTTCAGAACGTTTATTGCATGGACAGAGCTGTTAATGTAGAAGTGTTTAAAATGCAGAGCGTAGTTGAGTTGAAACCTTCCCTCTTTGGCTTATTGTTGATGCTGTAAACTGAATGTAGGAGGCAAGCCGAGTGTTTAAATAAAAGCACTGCAATAATAATGTGCTGTTCATCTCTTAATCGGTGTAGGGCCGTTCCCACAGGACGCGTGTGTGTGTGCGGTCTAGAGATGAAGTTTTTGCCGTGTTTATAAAGCCGCCTCATGCACGATACTGCAGACGGATGGAAGAGATGCGAGCGCAGCGGTCAGACGCTCTAGGGTAATGATTACTTTAAAAACTAAAGAAAAGGAGCGCAATGGAATAAAAAAAAACATCCTGTGTGGCATTTAATTGCCCCTCTCCACGTAAAGTATTTACCGATATTTTTAGCGTAATGCTTTACTTTACATCGTTACTCAAAAAAGTGATATCGTTACTGTAATCCGTTACCCCCAACACTGGCACTGTAGTGTTCATGTCATGACTCGTGTGTGTGTGTGTGTGTGTGTGTGTGCGTGCGTGTGTTCATGTCATGACTCGTGTGTGCGTGTGTGTGTGTGTGTGCGCGTGTGTTCATGTCATGACTCGTGTGTGCGTGTGTGTGTGCATGTGTTCATGTCATGACTCGTGTGTGTGCGCGTGTGAGTGTGTGCGCGTGTGCGTGTGCGTGCGTGTGCGTGTGTGTTCATGTCATGACTCTGTGTGCGTGTGTGTGTGTGTGTGTGTGTGTGTGTGTCTCTCTCTCTCTCTCTCTCTCTCTCTCTCTCTCAGCCGCTCCTCTCTCCTCCTCCTCCTGCATCCTCTCCTCTCTCTCCATCCCTCCGTCGGCTCGAGTGGATCTGACCTCAGACCAGCTGCTGTATGTCCATCCGGCCGACTCCATCCTCATCACCGACTACAGCGAGGTGGAGCTGAGCAGCCAGGCGGAGGCGGAGCCAGAGGAGGAGCCAGAGGAGGAGGCGGAGCCAGAGGAGGTGGGGCCAGAGGAGGCAGAGGAGGAGGCGGGGCCAGAGGAGGCAGAGGAGGAGGCGGGGCCAGAGGAGGAGGCGGGGCCAGAGGAGCTGAAGATGGAGGACGAGCCTCCTGCCGACCCTTCCCATGATGCCCAGCCAGACGAGGACCACACGCATAGGCCCGATCCCGATACAGGAAGTGACATCATAACACCGCAGGAAGCCGAATCCTCCGTGTCAGCCGTGACCCCCCCGGCTCGGAGAGGGCGAGGAAGGCCGAGGAAAAGCTCGGAGAAAGCCCAGAGAGATCGCCCCGCCTCGGTCAAACAGGAGGAGCGGTGAGTGACACATGAGCCCTCAGCAGAGCTGGACAGTCCCTCAGCTCCTTTACTCGAGTCCTGTCCTGAAGTTCACTGTTTGAGTCTCTGTGCTTTACTGGAGTATTATTTTTTCTGTAAACTTCTGACTTTAACTTCACTCCATCTGTGTTTGGGTTTTTGCAGAAAGCCTTTCAGGAATCACTCTTGTAGAGTCTCGTGAAGTTCAATGATTTCACAGCATTTATTAAACACTGATTTATAGTTTAGAGCAAAATGGAAGAAGACGGATGTCCAAATGCTCATTTAGTGGAGTATTCACATAAACAAAGTTGATTCTGTCTTCAGTGAAGGTGAACAGTGTGAGAATATCAGATGTGTATCAGTGTATTGGATCCGTGCATTCGGCCTTAAAGTGACAGCAGCTTTGTAACTTTTCTACAAGTATTTAAATGAGTTTAAGTTAGTCGTCTGCTAGTGTGTCAGATGGAGCGTCACTGACTGGCTTAAACCATGATGGCATAATGTGCATTTATACAACTATAATACAATAATGCGGCGACATAAAGAAGGACATTTACTTTTGATACTGAAGTACTTTAAAAAACAAATACTTCTGTACTTTTACTGCAGTACAAATCTTAAAACTTTCACTCGTAACAGAGTAATATTTGACCAGTAGTACTTTGACTTTTACTCCAGTAATGAAGTTGTGTAGTTTATCCACCTGTGTTTAAGATGCTCTCGCTCTGCTTTCAGGAGCGCCACACCACACGCAGACTCGAAAGGTGAGAGGTCACATCATTCCAACACTCCAAACCCATCCTGTGAGAACTGTTTGACATTGGATTGATG
>NC_090191.1:43943023-43945523 GCF_024679245.1 Pseudorasbora parva
TCATACTCATATTCAGATCAGGTCATACTCATATTCAGATCAGATCATACTCATATTCAGATCAGATCATACTCATATTCAGATCAGGTCATACTCATATTCAGATCATACTCATATTCAGGTCATACTCATATTCAGGTCATACTCATATTCAGATCATACTCATATTCAGATCAGGTCATACTCATATTCAGGTCATACTCATATTCAGATCATACTCATATTCAGATCAGATCATACTCATTCAGATCATACTCATATTCAGGTCATACTCATATTCAGATCAGATCATACTCATATTCAGATCAGGTCATACTCATATTCAGATCAGATCATACTCATATTCAGATCAGATCATACTCATATTCAGATCAGGTCATACTCATATTCAGATCATACTCATATTCAGATCAGGTCATACTCATATTCAGATCAGGTCATACTCATATTCAGATCAGGTCATACTCATATTCAGATCAGATCATACTAATATTCAGATCAGGTCATACTCATATTCAGATCAGGTCATACTCATATTCAGATCATACTCATATTCAGATCAGGTCATACTCATATTCAGATCAGATCATACTCATATTCAGATCAGATCATACTCATATTCAGGTCATACTCATATTCAGATCAGGTCATACTCATATTCAGATCAGATCATACTCATATTCAGGTCATACTCATATTCAGATCAGATCATACTCATATTCAGGTCATACTCATATTCAGATCAGATCATACTCATATTCAGATCAGGTCATACTCATATTCAGATCAGGTCATACTCATATTCAGATCAGATCATACTCATATTCAGATCAGATCATACTCATATTCAGATCAGGTCATACTCATATTCAGGTCATACTCATATTCAGATCATACTCATATTCAGATCATACTCATATTCAGATCAGATCATACTCATATTCAGATCAGATCATACTCATATTCAGATCAGTTCATACTCATATTCAGATCAGATCATACTCATATTCAGATCAGGTCATACTCATATTCAGATCAGGTCATACTCATATTCAGATCAGATCATTCTCATATTCAGATCAGATCATACTCATATTCAGATCAGATCATACTCATATTCAGATCATACTCATATTCAGATCAGATCATACTCATATTCAGATCATACTCATATTCAGGTCATACTCATATTCAGATCAGGTCATACTCATATTCAGATCAGATCATACTCATATTCAGATCAGGTCATACTCATATTCAGATCATACTCATATTCAGATCAGATCATACTCATATTCAGATCAGATCATACTCATATTCAGATCAGATCATACTTATACTCAGATCATACTCATATTCAGATCAGATCATACTCATAGTCAGATCATACTCATATTCAGATCAGATCATACTTATACTCAGATCATACTCATATTCAGATCAGATCATACTCATAGTCAGATCATACTCATATTCAGATCAGATCATACTTATACTCAGATCATACTCATATTCAGATCAGATCATACTCATAGTCAGATCATACTCCTATTCAGATCATACCCATATTCAGATCATACTCATATTCAGATAAGGTCATACTCATATTCAGATCAGATCATACTCATTTTCAGATCAGATCATACTCATATTCAGATCATACTCATATTCAGATCAGATCATACTCATATTCAGATCATACTCATATTCAGATCAGGTCATACTCATATTCAGATCAGATCATACTCATACTCAGATCATACTCATATTCAGATCAGATCATACTCATAGTCAGATCATACTCATATTCAGATCATACTCATATTCAGATCATACTCATATTCAGATAAGGTCATACTCATATTCAGATCAGATCATTTTAATTTTCAGATCAGATCATACTCATATTCAGGTCATACTCATATTCAGATCAGATCATACTCATATTCAGATCATACTCATATTCAGGTCATACTCATATTCAGATCATACTCATATTCAGATCAGGTCATACTCATATTCAGATCATACTCATATTCAGATCATACTCATATTCAGATCAGATCATACTCATATTCAGGTCATACTCATATTCAGATCAGGTCATACTCATATTCAGATCATACTCATATTCAGGTCATACTCATATTCAGGTCATACTCATATTCAGATCAGATCATACTCATATTCAGATCAGGTCATACTCATATTCAGATCAGGTCATACTCATATTCAGATCAGATCATACTCATATTCAGATCAGGTCATACTCATATTCAGATCAGATCATACTCATATTCTGATCAGGTCATACTCATATTCAGATCAGATCATACTCATATTCAGATCAGGTCATACTCATATTCAGATCAGATCATACTCATATTCAGATCAGGTCATACTCATATTCAGATCAGATCATACTCATATTCAGATCATACTCATATTCAGATCATACTCATATTCAGGTCATACTCATATTCAGGTCATACTCATATTC
>NC_090191.1:43953023-43988023 GCF_024679245.1 Pseudorasbora parva
AGCCATCCGCTGTAAAATGCAAAAGTCTTCGGACTTCACCCGGGCGACGCGACAACACGGAGAGCTGAAGGTGGCGTGAGCCCGAGTTCTGAAGCGCTTTTCCTCTTCTCTCTGCTGGACAGGTGAGACGCCTCAGTGGATGGGTTGGGCTGTAACAGTAGCACCTGTTCGCTTAATTCAGGCGGTTCAGGAGTTCCCGTGTTGTGGCGTTCTCGTTTTGCTGTGTGTGTTATGGACTCATCAGTTAATGTGTGCTTCCTCTACTCCACATTATTACACGGCTCTGGGAAATACTTGACTCTGATTGGTCCATCGCCCATTCCAGCGGTATGTTATTTCCAGATAACACACACCGCTCATCCGGGTACGGCGAGTTATCTCGACCGGTTCTACTTCTGTGCTTAACGCTGGCGCCATCTTGTGGCTTAAACAGCCGTGGGTTACAATGGAAGAGGCGGGTTTCCTTTATAAAGTTTTAAATATGGATATTTTTCTCACACAAACGCATCGATTGGAATCAGAAGGCTCTATTAACCCATCGGAGTCGTGTGGAGCACGTTATTTGACGGACAGCTGCATTTAATGGACTTCAGAAACAGCTCCAACTACTGCTGGGATTAACGTTAGCCTGGACTTTTTAAATATAACTCTGATTGTATTTGTCTGACAGAAGAATGTCATAAACACCTATAATGACCTGAGGGTGAGTAAATCAGAGGCTTGGGTTCATTTTTGGCTGAACTAACCCTTTCAGCATTCATTCTCAACATTTAGCAGCAATAGATAAAGGCTTAAAGCAGTCTGGAACTGTTTTTCTTCGCGGAAGCTTTGCGTAAGAGCTAATCAAATATTTAATCTCAAGACAATATTTAGTGTGTAATTTATTTGAGACTAGTAGCCGTGTAATAAGCGGGATAATGTCCACCCAGCCGGTTGTTATCTCAGAATAAACCCCTTCAGAGTGACGCTCCGCTTCGCCTCGGGGTCCGGATCACTCCGGCGGAGTGGACATCATCCCGTACTCAATGTGTGTGTATAAGACGATTAGAAATTAGACGGCACAGAAATGGAAACTGTACTGCAGGTAGCCCTCATACACATGAAATGAAGTCACGCAATCCTGAGATCATTAGCAGTTTGACGTGATCTGATGAACGACCGTTAGATTAATCACCGCGATGTATTGCGATGCTTTTTCTCCTTAGTTGGTCAGAACAAAAGAGGATGAGCGGCTTCAGACGACACTCTTCTGTCGGTCATACGTTCCAGCAGTAGAGTGTGTGATAGTGAATGAGTGTATCCACACCGGCGGGCGCGGTGACTGACTGGATTCCTCCGCGCCGTGCCGACCGGAGCACACCTCACGCAGAGGCGATCCTTCCGCCAATAACTGCAATGGCAGCTTTCAAACAGAGATGGCGACGAAGAGGAAAAACTACGGACTGCAGCTTTAATCTTCATAAAGCTGTGCTTTCATTAATAAATGTGAGCTTCACGCCTCAGAGCCTGAAGGTGGCGCTGTTTTGCGCTCACACACATTAATGCTAGGAGTGTGTGTCAGCGACGTGCGGGTCAATGTATAAACTAACCGGCCGCACATCTCAGGCCGCAAACAACGCTATTTTCCTCACCCCATCGGCAGATTATTGCGCTTATTTTAAGCAGAAACTCTTCATTTTGAGTTATTTATTCCCTAAACAAGACAATTACTCTATAATTCCTTCTGCTGGTCTAGTAAATGCTTCTTGGTGTGAGGATTGTTTGCTAGTGTTTACTGTCCGCTGTTTATACCGTAACGTGCGAAGGCATAGTTCATCTGCTCCTGCATTAATATAGATATTTCAAAATAAGAGTCCTGATTATTTATTACAGTTAACGGTGTGTGTGTGTGTGTGTGTGTGTGTGTGTGTGTGTGTGTGTGTGTGTGTGTGTCTAGGCAGCTGCTGAAGACTGAGTTGGGTTCGTTCTTCACAGAGTATCTGCAGGTGATTAAACGACTCTCACACACTCACACACAGGTATTACAGGAGAGGGTGAAATATGAGGACATTACCCATGGCCCCACTTTACAAAAGGCTTATAAATCACACAGGAGGAGTTTTTATGAGTGTGTGTGTGTGTGTGTGTGTGTGTGTGTGTGTGTGTGTGAGAGTGATGGGTAGGTTTAGGGGCAGTGTGTGTGTGTGTGTGATGGGTAGGTTTAGGGGCAGTGTGTGTGTGTGTGATGGGTAGGTTTAGGGGCAGTGTGTGTGTGTGTGTGATGGGTAGGTTTAGGGGCAGTGTGTGTGTGTGTGTGTGTGTGTGTGTGTGTGTGTGATGGGTAGGTTTAGGGGCAGTGTAAGGGGAAAGAAAATACGGTTTGCAGTAAAACTATTATGCCTATGGAATGTCCCAATATGTCACAAAAACAAACGTGTTTGTGTTTGTGTGTGTGTGTGTGTGTGTGTGTCACAGAATCAGCTGCTGACGAAGGGAATGGTGATTCTTCGAGATAAGATTCGCTTTTACGAAGGTAAGATGTCTGAATCATTTATGATGGTAGTTTAGAATTGTGTGTGTGTTTGTGTGTGTGTGTGTGTGTGTGTGTGTGTTTGGTTACACGATAAACTGTATTTAATCAATAATCAGGAGGAACGACTAAGAACAGTATCTGACACAGTATTTGTTCAGGCTAATCTTGTTCTCATCCTTTTTAATATGTTTAGCCCTTTGAGGTAAGCGGTGGAGTCTCTTCCGATACACACGTTACTAAGCACGCACAGAGTTGTATTCATAGCAATAAAGGGTCGCGGTTTATTGATTACAATCTCCGGTTTACTTTCCAGTAAAACAAACTTTAAACTTTCAAAGGCAATAAACGTTCATCTGTATCAACATGCGATTGAAGAAACTGTTGCTCTCCACACTCTCACCAGTCTACTCAATGACTCTCAGTTTCTATTAAGACCTGCACTTTCGCGCCGTAGTGACGCATGCGTCAAGGAGGAGGAGCAAGTCCAATCACATGGACAGGTTAAGCCAATTATTGAACAGAAAATATAAAATTAAATAAATTAAACAAATCCTTTTTTTAAAATCTGGATTTTCTAAATATGGCTCCTACATCCTGGCCCCTAATTGTTAATGCTCAAAGCAGAACAATTACTTAATAATCTTAACAGAGCCAAAACAAACATGACTAATACAATCTTGCCATATTTTCAATATATCAAAGCAAAATAATTATATTGCACTCCATTTATCATTGTCAAAACATTGTAATTTCTCCCCCTATTTTTTTTTTTTAACAATCCCAAAGAATCCCCCCAAAGTCTATGTCATACATGTATATGATGCATAGGGAAGGAGATGAAGAGTCCGATGGGTGTGAATGTGGTGCGAAAAGTGAGAAGTCCATGTATGTGCAGAAATTTGAGAGTATATGTGGTGTGAATTTGAAAAGTCCATGTATGTAAAGATATGTACTGGTGTGTGAGCACGCAACAGTATGTACAGGTTTGTCAGTTTATATGAAAAGCGTGCTTATCAAACAGACTATAGAATGGCTGACACTGCATTGTCAGCCTCTTGAGCTGATTCTTCAGCTTCCAGAAGCAAGCAGAGTTTGGTGATAGGTCTTTGTAGAACAGCAGTTTTAGTCTTCACCACAACACTGCGGACAAGACCTTTGGACCCTGGCAGAGTCTTCATCACGCGACCTAAGGGCCATGAGTTCCTTGGAGCTGTATGATCTACTATGACTACGATGTCATTTACCTTGAAGTTTCTCTTAGTCTTGACCCATTTTTGCCGTTGCTGCATCAGTGAAAGATATTCAGAGGTCCATCGTTGCCAGAAAAGGTCTGCAAGGTATTGCACCTGTTTCCATCGCTTTCTAGCATACAAGTCATTCTTATTGAAGAGTCCAGGTGGCAAGAGTGGTTTGGAATTCAACTGCAGAAGGTGATTTGGTGTAAGGGGTTCAAGATCATTTGTGTCACCTGATACAGTTGTGATGGGCCTGTCATTGAGAATGCATTCAACTTCACACAAAGCTGTTTGCAACATATCATCGTCCAATGTCTGTTGTTTTAGGACAGAAAGCAGTATTTTTTTTACTAGCTTGATTAACCTTTCCCACACTCCTCCGAAGTGGGCTGCAAATGGTGGATTAAATATCCACCTGACATGATCTCTCAGCAATGCATCTTGAATTTTGTGATGGTCTATTTGGTTCAAGGTTGCCTCTAATTCCTTCTGTGCACACACAAAATTGGTGCCACGATCAGTCCTGATGGTCAGTATTGGTCCTCTGCGACATAAAAACCGTCGAATAGCATTGATACAAGAGTCTGTGTCAAGTGTGCTTGCTACTTCCAGATGAATGGCTCGGCTCGCCAGGCAGGTGAATATCACTCCCCATCTCTTCACATGGGAGCGACCTCTTTTGACTTCTATAGGTCCAAAGTAGTCAATACCTACATGTGAGAAAGGTGGTAGATCAGGAGCGACACGTTCCTCTGGTAGGTCAGCCATTTTTTGTTCTCCACTTTTAGCCTGCATTCGTCTGCAAAATACACAAGACTTTATTATCTTTCTCGCAGAGGAATTGGCAGATGGTAACCAGAACCTCTGACCTAATCTTGAGAGCATGTGATTTCTTCCTGAGTGTCCAACCTTTTGATGAATATCACGCAGGATCAGTTTGGATATGTGTGAATCTTTGGGTAGGATAATTGGGTTCTTTAGGCTCACCGGCATGGCTGCTTTACTTAGCCTTCCTCCAATCCTCAAAATGCCCTCATCAATGATTGGATCCAGTTTGTATATGAGGCTATTTGATTTGATGGGTTTATCTTGTCTCAAGAGTGTGATCTCTGAGCCAAAGTAGCGCTGTTGTTCATAGCAAACGACTGACTTCTCTGCTTTGTCCAAATCCTCTGGAGTTAATCCTTGTTGCTCAACTTTCCACTTCAAATCTACAATAAGACCTTTGTCTTTCTGATTTCGAAGCATCAAGAGTCCTTTGAGCCTTAGCCACCATGCAATAGCTCTCAATAGTTTTCTCCATGAAGAATAATGTTCTATTATTCTTGTAGTTGCGTTGTTCTGCAGGTTTAAGCAGTTCACGGAAATCTCCCTTTTTATCTCAATATCCTTTGGTGAGATGTAACTGAGATCCTCTGGTACCTCAGGCCACTCAGATTTCTCCTTTAACAGGAAGTGAGGACCATTCAGCCATCTGGTGGAATTCAGGAGGGTTTCTATCTGTAGACCACGTGAGCTGTCATCTGCCGGGTTGTCTCCAGAACATACGTGCCTCCACTGATGTACTTGTGAAAGGTTATGTATCACTGCAAGTCTGTTGGCAACGTAAGTATGAAATCGTTTAGTTTGGTTATGGATATATTTCAGTACCACAGTACTGTCTGTCCAAAAAGTAGAATCTTTCAGTACCATGTGAAGTTCCTTTTGCAGCATTCTGTCCACCTTCACAGCCAGGGTTGCTGCTGCAAGCTCAAGTCTAGGAACAGTCATCCCTTTCAGTGGGACTACTCTGGCCTTTCCCAATACAAAGATGACGTGAACATTTTGGACACTGTCTGTAAGTTTGAGGTAACTTACCGTCCCATATCCTAGCTCGCTCGCATCACAAAAGTGATGTAATTCGGCAGTCTTCACAGTACCAAAATTTTCAGGCTTTATGCACCTGTCCACTTCAAATCTGCTCAGCTGGTCTAACTCTGCAAGCCATCTTTGCCATGGTCTCATCATTTCATTGGAGATTATTTCATCCCACCCGTACTTCTCATGGCAGAGCCTTTGCAGGATTTGTTTTGCTTTGAGAACAAACGGGGATAAAAAACCTAGTGGGTCGTAGATTGAATTGACCACAGAAAGGATTGTCCGTCTTGTGGGAGCTCTGTTAATAACAGCTACCCGGAAGGTAAAGACATCCTTTTGGATATTCCACTGGATTCCGAGTGCCCTCTCAAGAGGAGGCTTTTCTCTGTCCAGGTCCAGCTGTTTCACAAGAGGGGCTCTGTAACTTTCTGGGATGGTCTCAAGGACTTCAAAGCTATTGCTCACCCATTTGTTCAAAGTAAATCCTCCTAGGGCGCATGCTTCCCTGAGGTCTTTAATGAGCTTAATTGCTTCTTCCACAGAAGCCACAGATTTGAGACAATCATCAACGTAAAAACTGTGATTAATTGTATCAATGACTTGTGAGCTGTATCGTTCAGAATTATCAATTCCTGTTTGCTTTAAGGCAAAGTTGGCAATGCTTGGAGATGATACTGCACCAAAAAGATGAACATTCATCCTGTAGATTTCCAGTGGTTGGTTGACATCCCCTTGTGGCCACCACAGGAATCGAAGAAAGTCACGATGATGATTTTGAACTTGTACTTGATAGTACATGGCTTCGATGTCTGCCATTATTGAGATTCTTTCCTTTCTGAATCTCAACAAAACACCAAGAAGTGGGTTGGTCAGGTCAGGACCTTGCAGAAGTTCAGAGTTAAAAGCTTTTCCTTTGAATGAAGAAGAACAATCAAAAACAACTCGAAGTTTTCCCTTCTTCTTGTGGTACACCCCATGATGTGGTATATACCATACATGACCATCATTTCTTTGAAGTTGCTCTTGTTGTACCTTTTCTGCGTATCCCTTCCTCAGCACATTCTCCATGAACACACTATACTCAGTTGCATAAGCAGGATCTTTTTTGAATCTTTTCTCAAGGTTACGTGTACGTTGTGCTGTCAATTCATAGTTGTTAGGCAAGGTTGCATCTTTATCACGAAACGGTAGAGGTAAGTGATAATGCCCATCTTCAAGTTTCAGCGAAGTTGTTACTATGCTCATGAACATTTTGTCTTCAGCTGACATTTCTCTTTTCTCTTCGTAATACTTTTCAGGAAAGTCATGATTATATTGTCTGATAAGCAGATCTTGAAGATTCTCCATAGAGATGCGATTGGCCATTACTGACATTACTCCAGTTTCATCCATAGAGGGACAAGAAGTGAGTGGGCCATTGACCACCCACCCTAGCACAGTCTTGATCGCATATGGTCCATTTGCGTGACTATTCACGATTTTCCACGGTTCCATAGCTTTTGGAACATTAATTCCAATCAAGATTTCAATGTCAGCGTTGATTCTTTTCAGCTCAATTTCTTTTAAATAAGGCCATTTTTCAAGATCATGTTGAGTGAGTAGGTTCTCCTTTGATACAGGGATCTTGGATTGAGTGTATACTTTAGGCAGATCTATGTATACACCTCCATCTATACTACCTACTTCTAGTCCTGTGAGCTCATAGCTCTTAACAGGTCTCTCCTGCCCCATCGTTCTCAGAAGAATTTCAGTTCTGCGTCCTTTGGCATTCAGCTGATTCATGAGATTCTCAGTGCAGAACGTCGCCGAACTGCCTGGATCAAGAAAAGCATAGGTTTTAATGATCCTACTGCCTTTAGCAACTTTAATTTGGACTGGCACGATTGCTAGTGCACATTCCTGGCTGGCCCCTGTTGCACGATCAGCTGACACTAGTGCGCTGTTGACTGACGTTTCTTTTGATTCTGTGAAGTTTGGGTTTGGTCGAATCTGCTTTTTTGAATTTCCATTGTCAATGTGGAGCAATGTAGGATGCTTTCGTTGACATATTTGGCAAACCAATCTCTTATTGCAATCTTTGCTCATGTGACCCTTTTTTAAGCATCCGAAACAGTGACCATTCCTTTTGAGATATTCAACCTTTTTGTCTTGGAATTCTGATTTTAATGTTTTGCAGTCAGTTAGTGCATGGTTACCTTGGCAAAAACTACATGATGTCAAAACAACAACGTTGGTGGAGCCTGCTTGCTGCTGCACTTTATATGGCTCTCTGCTGGTCTGCTCCTCAGCTCGAGTCACTGTAGTAACACAACTGCTGCCACTCTTAGGTATCCTTAAGCTGGTTACTCTGGGTTTAACAGCTGTCCCTTTAACAGGAGTTGGATCTTTGATATCCCCAAAGACTGGGTGAAGTAAAATCTCAGACTGAGTTTCCAGGAATTCTACAAGATTTTTAAATCTAATACGAGTATTCGTTCTTTGGAATGACTCAAAGGTTACTGTTCGCCACCTTTCCCGGAGCTTGTATGGGAGTTTAGATACAATCAATTTCAAGTTTGATACAACGTTCAGTTCATCCATGTATTCTAGATCTTGCATTACATTGCAACATTCCCTAAGGTACAGAGCATAGGCATGAAGAGATTTTCCATCATCAGCTTTAATGGCTGTCCAGTTCAGCGCCTTTTCTATGTAAGCATTTGCAATCTTCATTTCATTGCCGAAATGTTTCTTTAAAAGTTGCTGAGCTTCAGTATACCCTCTGCGGGCCTCCATGTGCAAACAGCTACGAACAAGATCTCTGGCCTGGCCAGCAGTGAACTGTTCAAGAAAATAGAGTCTATCCTGACTGTTACTAGTCTTGTCTTCAATCAGATATTTAAAAGCATGAAAGAAAGACTGATAGGACAGTGGATCTCCATCAAAAACAGGTACTTCTCTCTTAGGCAATAGAGAAAGATTTTGCTGCATGATCATAAGATCAGTCATCTCCTTTTGCCTTTGAACCATTAAGCTTAAGCCTGGGTGTGAACCATTACTGACCTCCATCTGCGGGCTCGATGAACTTTCGGCCACCGTTACTCGAGAGCTTTTCTGCACGTGACTAACTGCTCTCTGGAGTGGGGTCTTCGGTATGGCTGTCACTGGAGCAAACTCTATAGCAGAGGTATCAGTAAAAGTGGGTTCAACATTATCTTCCATGTTTGCATCATAATATTCATTCATAACATCACCTTGTGACTCAGAATTATTTGTCAACACTTTAATCTTTGCATCTGCTGCTGCCATTTGTGTTTGCAGTTCTGCTCTTTCAATCTTTGATTTTATAATAACTTCTTCCATCTGCAAAGCTTGTAAATCAGGCAGAATTTTAGCGCGTGCTTCTAAAGCGGCTTTTTCCGCAGCAGCTATTTTAGCTGCGGAAGAGGCCTTAGATGATGTAGACCTTACAGACACACTGGAGATGTTTGAAATACTGTCCTTTGCTTCGATTGCTATTTGACGTTGTTGTTCTTTTTTCCAAATTTCAACTTCTTTAATAAAGTAATCGAAATTCATCATTCTAGGTTCAAACCAATCTACATGATCATTTTCCTTTTCTTCTTCTGCTAAAAGCTGTTGCACTGCGTTATGCACACTTTTGAAGTCATGGATAAAGTATAAAAACGCCGCCATGCAATCATTTACCTCTTCAACGTTTCCACCTTCAACGAGCAGAGCTTTAATTTCATTCATTTTCCTCGTGCATACTCCTAATTTGCCTCTGCGCGTTGCAATGCGTGAATTTAAAAGCTGTTCAGCCTCAGCGGCCGTCTGAATCGCTTCATCCATCATTTAATACAGGCCACAAACACTAGCAGTTCCTTTAGCGTTAAATACACTCGTACTCACAGCTGATGCGTCGTTCATTCATAAATCGCGTCCATCTGCTTCAGCCGTGAACAGCAAAACCTCCGAGTTTTCACAGCGCAGTCCTTCTGTCTCGTCAATCAATCTCAAGTGCAAGTTTCTTCAATAAATGTTCAGGCTAATCTTGTTCTCATCCTTTTTAATATGTTTAGCCCTTTGAGGTAAGCGGTGGAGTCTCTTCCGATACACACGTTACTAAGCACGCACAGAGTTGTATTCATAGCAATAAAGGGTCGCGGTTTATTGATTACAATCTCCGGTTTACTTTCCAGTAAAACAAACTTTAAACTTTCAAAGGCAATAAACGTTCATCTGTATCAACATGCGATTGAAGAAACTGTTGCTCTCCACCATAGACCGTAAAAAAATATGGACGACTCGACATCATCCGTTTCCGCTTGCCATATTTGAAGCTTTCAGGCAGCCTTGCACGGCGCTGACATCTTGGGACCGAGTCTGCGCAGTAGCGATTTCGGGACCGGAGTTGCGCAGTAGAGCGCAGGAAGTAGAGCAGGAAGTACAGTCGCGATATCAAAAGCCCGCCCACACTCTCGCAGATGCAGAACAATTAATTATGTTGGTGTGAAATAAACAGTTATGGAAATGTAGAAATTAAAGCTAAAGCTCTAATCTGCTCCCAAAAATTTCGAAAAAAGTCCGTTAGTGCCTCAGTGACAACTTCACTCAGAGAAGCCGTCAGTCTCAGCTGTCAATCATGACGTCACACCCCCCGTTTTATACCATCAAATAACTAACTCAAACTAAACTTATTTTTAAAACGAAAACCTGAAATGAAATCATCGTGATGATAACTGCCTTCAGTGACATAAACTAACTTTGGGGAACATTTTTTAAAGTGTAATTTTATTATTTAGTTTGCCTCGCGTCCATTAGAAAACACAGAGGGGCGGCTATACTGGGACCGGTCACCGGGGGGCGATCGAGGCGCGAAAGCTTCAGTAAATGAGAGGAAGACTGCAGGCTTGCTCTCCACACTCTCACCAGTCTACTCAATGACTCTCAGTTTCTATTAAGACCTGCACTTTCGCGCCGTAGTGACGCATGCGTCAAGGAGGAGGAGCAAGTCCAATCACATGGACAGGTTAAGCCAATTATTGAACAGAAAATATAAAATTAAATAAATTAAACAAATCCTTTTTTTAAAATCTGGATTTTCTAAATATGGCTCCTACAGTATTCAGTAAAGTATCAGGATTATAATAGTTAATTAAAGCATATTAATATTTCCTGTCAAAATGAACACTACTGTAAAAGCGTAAATAGCTGCCGTCAGTGAACCGGTCGCAACTTAGCAGAACACAAAAATCATATTTATTTTAGTTTGAGACTGCCAATGAATAACAACAGTACACTATATAACACACACACACACACACACACACACACACAGCTATATAACCACAGTACACTATATAACACACACACACACACACACACACACACAGCTATATTACATCAGTACACTATATAACACACACACACACACACACACACACACACAGCTATATAACCACAGTACACTATATAACACACACACACACACAGACACACACACACACACAGCTATATAACCACAGTACACTATATAACACACACACAAACACACACACACACACACACACACAGACACACACACAGCTATATAACCACAGTACACTATATAACACACACACACACACAGACACACACACACACACAGCTATATAACCACAGTACACTATATAACACACACACACACACACACACACAGCTATATTACATCAGTACACTATATAACACACACACACACACATAGCTATATAACCACAGTACACTATATAACACACACACACACACACACACACACACACACACACAGCTATATAACCACAGTACACTATATAACACACACACACACACACACACACACACACACACACACACACACACACATACACACAGCTATATTACATCAGTACACTATATAACACACACACACATAGCTATATAACCACAGTACACTATATAACACACACACACACACACACACACACACACACACAGCTATATAACCACAGTACACTATATAACACACACACACACACACACACACACACACACAGCTATATAACCACAGTACACTATATAACACACACAGCTATATAACCACAGTACACTATATAACACACACACACACACACACACACACACACATACACATATAGCTATATAACCACAGTACACTATATAACACACACACACACATATAGCTATATAACATTAGTAAACCATCGCATAACACACTTCCTTATTTAGTTATCCGAGCCCAAACACAACCGATCATGTGTCATGTGAGAGTTCAGCCAATGGGAGCCGAATCTCGGCTGAGGTGGGCGGGACGATGTGTAGAGAGCCAATCAGACGCACTCTTACAGCGGGAGCGCGCTGGGATTGGCCCAATCGCCCTGATTGACAGGTCTGGGTTTACCGTGTGCTGTAGAATAGGAGAGCAGTGGAAAACCCTCACTCGTCGAGCAGGATCGTATTACCTGTTACGTACTCTATGTAATTATTAATATGTGTGTGTGTTGTGGCGTGTACTCAGGTAAGTAGTTCTTATGTTGAGGTTTTTTTGGACTTCTGAATGCCATAACTTTTGGTTTGCTTTGAGATATCAGCACAACATTTGGGTCAGGTGTAGTTGACATGACACAAGCCAAACTTGATTTTATGATTTAGCTTCCATGTGCACTTCTGATAATCATCAGACGTTCTTTCTGTCAAATGAAACCATGCAATTTTATATATCTTTCTTAAAAGCCTTTACTTTAAAAAATACCCTTAGTGTGTGCGTGTGACTCTCTCTGTGTTTCTGTCTGTGTGTATGTGTGTGTGTGTGTGTGTGTGTGCAGGTCAGAAGCTGCTGGATTCTCTGGCAGAAACATGGGACTTCTTCTTCTGTGATGTTCTGTCCACACTGCTGGCCATCTTCTACCCCGTTCAGGTACTCCAGCTCTAACGCTGATTCATCTTCTGAACAGTGTGTGTGATTGTTTGTGTACTGAGACGTGTGTTTGTGTGTGTGTGTAGGGGAAGGAGCCGTCCGTCCGTCAGCTGGCTCTGCTGCACTTCAGGAACATCATCACTCTGAACACAAAGCTGGATGAGGCTTTGAGCCGCCCGCGCGCTCGCATACCGGCCTCAGTCATTCAGATGCTGCTCATCCTGCAGGTGTGTGTGTGTGTGTGTGTGTGCGTGCGCGCTCGCATACCGGCCTCAGTCATTCAGATGCTGCTCATCCTGCAGGTGTGTGTGTGTGTGTGTGTGTGTGTGTGTGTGTGTGTGTGTGTGTGTGTGTGTGTGTGCGTGCGCTCGCATACCGGCCTCAGTCATTCAGATGCTGCTCATCCTGCAGGTGTGTGTGTGTGTGTGTGTGTGTGTGTGCGTGCGCGCTCGCATACCGGCCTCAGTCATTCAGATGCTGCTCATCCTGCAGGTGTGTGTGTGTGTGTGTGTGTGTGTGCACGCTCGAATACCGGCCTCAGTCATTCAGATGCTGCTCATCCTGCAGGTGTGTGTGTGTGTGTGCACGCTCGAATACCGGCCTCAGTCATTCAGATGCTGCTCGTCCTGCAGGTGTGTGTGTGTGCAACCCCAACCCTAACTGATATTATATCTGCTCATAACCAATATTATATCTGCTCATAACCGATATTATATCCACTCATAACCGATATTATATCTGCTCATAACCGATATTATATCCACTCATAACCGATATTATATCCGCTCATAACCGATATTATATCTGCTCATAACCGATATTATATCTGCTCATAACCGATATTATATCTGCTCATAACCGATATTATATCTGCTCATAACCGATATTATATCTGCTCATAACCGATATTATATCTGCTCATAACCATTATATCCGCTCATAACCGATATTTTATCTGCTCATAACCAATATTATATCTGCTCATAACCAATATTATATCTGCTCATAACCAATATATCCACTCATAACCAATATTATATCTGCTCATAACCATTATATCCACTCATAACCGATATTATATCTGCTCATAACCGATATTATATCCGCTCATAACCGATATTATATCTGCTCATAACCAATATTATATCTGCTCATAACCGATATTATATCCGCTCATAACCGATATTATATCCGCTCATAACCATTATATCCACTCATAACCGATATTATATCTGCTCATAACCATTATATCCACTCATAACCGATATTATAATCCGCTCATAACCAATATTATATCTGTTCATAACCAATATTATATCTGCTCATAACCAATATTATATCCGCTCATAACCGATATTATATCCGCTCATAACCGATATTATATCCACTCATAACCAATATTATATCTGCTCATAACCATTATATCGACTCATAACCGATATTATATCCGCTCATAACCGATATTATATCTGCTCATAACCGATATTATATCTGCTCATAACCGATATTATATCTGCTCATAACCGATATTATATCTGCTCATAACCGATATTATATCCGCTCATAACCGATATTATATCTGCTCATAACCGATATTACATCTGCTCATAACCGATATAACATCTGCTCATAACCGATATTATATCCGCTCATAACCGATATTATATCCGCTCATAACCGATATTATATCTGCTCATAACCGATATTACATCTGCTCATAACCGATATAACATCTGCTCATAACCGATATTATATCCGCTCATAACCGATATTATATCCGCTCATAACCGATATTATATCCGCTCATAACCGATATTATATCCGCTCATAACCGATATTACATCTGCTCATAACCGATATAACATCTGCTCATAACCGATATTATATCTGCTCATAACCGATATTATATCCGCTCATAACCGATATTATATCTGCTCATAACCGATATTACATCTGCTCATAACCGATATAACATCTGCTCATAACCGATATTATATCCGCTCATAACCGATATTATATCCGCTCATAACCGATATTATATCCGCTCATAACCGATATTATATCCGCTCATAACCGATATTATATCTGCTCATAACCGATATTATATCCGCTCATAACCGATATTATATCCGCTATTATATCTGCTCATAACCCATATTTATCTGCTCATAACCGATATTATATCTGATCATAACCGATATTATATCCGATATTATATCTGATCATAACCGATATTATATCCGCTCATAACCGATATTATATCCGCTCATAACCGATATTATATCCGCTCATAACCGATATTATATCTGCTCATAACCGATATTATATCCGCTCATAACCAATATTATATCCGCTATTATATCTGCTCATAACCCATATTTATCTGCTCATAACCGATATTATATCTGATCATAACCGATATTATATCCGCTATTATATCTGCTCATAACCCATATTATATCTGATCATAACCGATATTATATCTGCTCATAACCAATATTATATCTGCTCATAACCGATATTATATCCGCTCATAACCGATATTATATCTGCTCATAACCAATATTATATCCGCTCATAACCGATATTATATCCGCTCATAACCGATATTATATCTGCTCATAACCGATATTATATCTGCTCATAACCGATATTATATCTGTTCATAACCGATATTATATCTGCTCATAACCGATATTATATCCGCTCATAACCGATATTATATCCGCTCATAACCGATATTATATCTGCTCATAACCGATATTATATCCACTCATAACCGATATTATATCTGCTCATAACCGATATTATATCTGCTCATAACCGATATTATATCCGCTATTATATCTGCTCATAACCGATATTATATCCGCTCATAACCGATATTATATCCGCTATTATATCTGCTCATAACCGATATTATATCCACTCATAACCGATATTATATCTGCTCATAACCGATATTATATCTGCTCATAACCGATATTATATCCGCTATTATATCTGCTCATAACCGATATAACATCTGCTCATAACCGATATTATATCCGCTCATAACCGATATTATATCCGCTCATAACCGATATTATATCTGCTCATAACCGATATTACATCTGCTCATAACCGATATAACATCTGCTCATAACCGATATTATATCCGCTCATAACCGATATTATATCCGCTCATAACCGATATTATATCCGCTCATAACCGATATTATATCCGCTCATAACCGATATTACATCTGCTCATAACCGATATAACATCTGCTCATAACCGATATTATATCTGCTCATAACCGATATTATATCCGCTCATAACCGATATTATATCTGCTCATAACCGATATTACATCTGCTCATAACCGATATAACATCTGCTCATAACGATATTATATCCGCTCATAACCGATATTATATCCGCTCATAACCGATATTATATCCGCTCATAACCGATATTATATCCGCTCATAACCGATATTATATCTGCTCATAACCGATATTATATCCGCTCATAACCGATATTATATCCGCTATTATATCTGCTCATAACCCATATTTATCTGCTCATAACCGATATTATATCTGATCATAACCGATATTATATCCGATATTATATCTGATCATAACCGATATTATATCCGCTCATAACCGATATTATATCCGCTCATAACCGATATTATATCCGCTCATAACCGATATTATATCTGCTCATAACCGATATTATATCCGCTCATAACCAATATTATATCCGCTATTATATCTGCTCATAACCCATATTTATCTGCTCATAACCGATATTATATCTGATCATAACCGATATTATATCCGCTATTATATCTGCTCATAACCCATATTATATCTGATCATAACCGATATTATATCTGCTCATAACCAATATTATATCTGCTCATAACCGATATTATATCCGCTCATAACCGATATTATATCTGCTCATAACCAATATTATATCCGCTCATAACCGATATTATATCCGCTCATAACCGATATTATATCTGCTCATAACCGATATTATATCTGCTCATAACCGATATTATATCTGTTCATAACCGATATTATATCTGCTCATAACCGATATTATATCCGCTCATAACCGATATTATATCCGCTCATAACCGATATTATATCTGCTCATAACCGATATTATATCCACTCATAACCGATATTATATCTGCTCATAACCGATATTATATCTGCTCATAACCGATATTATATCCGCTATTATATCTGCTCATAACCGATATTATATCCGCTCATAACCGATATTATATCTGATCATAACCGATATTATATCCGCTATTATATCCGCTCATAACCGATATTATATCTGCTCATAACCGATATTATATCTGCTCATAACCCATATTATATCTGCTCGATAATGGTTTGTGAAGAAGTGTGTGTGTGTGTGTGTGGCAGGGTGTTCATGAGGGCAAAGGCGTGTCGAGCGAGTACCTGAAGCTGGAGTCTCTGGTGCAGAAGGTTGTGTCGCCGTATCTGGGCACACACGGGCTTTTCTCCAGCGACGGATCCATCACGCAGTCTTCGTGTGTGTTGGGTGAGCCGATTCTTCTCATCTCACAGACACACACACATGCGCACACACACACACACACACACACAGGCTTTTCTCCAGGGACCGATCCATCTCGCAGTCTTTGTGCGTGTTGGATGTGTGATTCTCCACATTACACACACACACACACACACACACACACACATTTTTTGTGTGAAATGTGGGGACATTCCATAGGCGTAATGGTTTTTATACAGTACAAGCCATATATTTATCCCCTTACACTGCCTGAGAATAGTTTTTGTTGCCATAATACTAAATAATGACTTATATAGTGATGGCCAATTTCAAAACAAAGCTTCGAACCGTTGTATCGAATCAGGGAATCGACTTTTACTCAAGTAATGAAGTTCTGGATGTTTGTTCTCAGAGAAGCGGCTCTTGAGGCGATGGCCGCGCTGCAGCGAGTCTCCTGCGAAGAATCTGGTGGTGCGATCGAAGAGCTACAATATCCCCATGCTAACGCCGGTGGCCGAATACGAGCCCGAGAGCGGAGCTGGAATCCGCCGCCATTCCGTGTGTCAGATGACCTCCTTCGCGGAAGAGTTCACAGAGGCTCCGCCCAGCCCGCCGACGGACCTCAACGAAGACCCAGAGTCGGACAGGAGCCGGGCCGGAGCGAGACCGGAGTGGAACCGGAGTGGAGCGAGGCCGGATGGGAACCAGAACGAAGCCGCATCAGTGCCGGACAAGAACCGGAGTGGAGCCGGATCTGAGCCGGACAAGAACCGGAGTGGAGCCGGATCGGAGCCAGACCAGAACTGGAGCAGCTCCTCCAGTCCGGAGGCTGTTGTGGATCAGATCCTGGAGTCTCTGGACTCCGACCCCGAGGGAATATTTATCGACTTCCGCCGACTGCGCTCCAGCTCTTCTGATTTCAGCCGCGAGAGCGCGGCATAGAATTAGCGGACTTTGCTTCAGAAAAGCGGTTCTGTGAAACCGTCTTATGCGTGCGATGCTCAGGTCACTTTGACCCGGAGAGGATCGCTCACTCTAAACACTGGGACCAATCCCAACTCAATGACAGGCTAACCTCTGCTAACGGAAGGAAAAACTAACGAAAGGATTGAATCGATGAGAGATTTCGAAGCGGTCATTTTTGACCCGGAACACCAAAAGTGTAAAGGGCTTTGCTCACTGAGTCCGAAATGTTCACATGTACGTTTTTTCGTATTCGTGATGCGAAAAATTCGTCACGCACGGAGACCTTGCACACTGAGTCTGATGCGCGTTAATGAAAAAACATACAAAACAATACAAAACGACATCTTCAGATAGTGAGGATGATTTTTTTTGTCCTCTCTCTTCTTAAAAAGAGAAAAAGAAAGAGTAAATATTGTGTCCATCGTCCACTCCTGCGATAGCGTAGAGAAGGATATTTCAGCCTCACGATCCAGCGGGATTATCCAGACCGATCCAAAGTTTACTTAAGTGTCAGCGGCTCAGTTTGAGGCTGTATGGTGTATGTATGGTGGCTCTGAGTTGTCAAAATGTCTCTAAAAAAGCTTTTTTAGGGACGCTGAAATGCTTTAAATCGAACTTGTTCCGAATTTTTTTTTGACGGACGAAAGTTTCACATGCGAATTTCGGACTCAGTGTGCAAAGGCCTTATCGGTGGAAATACAAACAAAAAATCATTGTTTTGTTTAATTTATTATATTCTGTGTGAGCAAAATCAGTAGTTTTTAAGCCCAATAACATTTGTTAATCTTTATTTATATGATTTAATTGACCAGAATGATCAATGTTTTTCACTCACAACTGGAATAACTATTAAAAAAATCTGAATAATTATAAATATTGTGTTCAATGGCCCTCTATGGGACGCATTATGTTCTGTTTTATTTTATAAAATCGCTTCAATCATACAAACCCAAAAGATTTGTGAAATACTTTGCCGTATGGAAAATGGTCGAAAAATTGTTTTTCTATAAAATTATGATTTTCTTGTCTATTTAAAAGCACATTTCTTTTAGAAAAGGATAGATTTATAATCTCGGGACTCATGGAAACCCAAAATAATCAGATCTCTCTCATATAGTCCCTTTAATCTGGCTAACTCATCCTCTTCCCATTGCCCCTTACGCTAAATATCGCTGTATTAGTTTTCTGAAAAGAAGAAATGATTTTGTTCTTTATACATAAACACAACTATACTACAATAAACCCTTTAAACAGCTCAATAATGTCAGTCATATTGTTGATATCTGTAATAAACCCCAGTGGGAAAACATCACTGAGCAGCGTCGTCATACGGAAACATCCATATGTTCTCAATTTACAAATCTGAAGTTGATTTGTGACTCAACACATCTCCTTTACTCATCAAAGATGCCGAAAAACAGCATTGAGGAGAGAGGATCAGAAATGGGGCCATTGCAGTCGCCGCACATCATTGGCTACCTTAAGGCCTGTCCCTTTAATTCCCAATCTATTGTAGATTTTTCTGGATAACAAGGAAACGAGTGGACATTATTTGTCATATGGCAACCCCATACCCTAAAGGGTCCAAAAATACAGAAATGATAAGCAATAGAGTATGTAGTGTTATTAAAGCTGTGAGGTGATTAATCACGTAGCGCATTAGCATTAGCTGTATCTACACAGTGAGGTTTAATGCTAGTGCTAGTTCTCCATTCTGAACTCTTGTTCTGCTCTAATTGTTGTCGTTTCTAGAAGGTACGAACCTCACGGACAGGCATTTCCTTTGCAAAAGTACAAATGTAAACTTTGGGAGAAACCATTGGACCTGCAGTCATGAGCACTCTTCAGGCTAATTATCGTTAGCATTCCTTCATCAGCATGTAAACAGTGTTTGATTACTATTATTATTGCAATTGTAATTTGAAGTAAAAGAGCATTGACTGGTGATGTAAATGTGTGTGTGTTAGTGCTCCGTGAAGCAGCTGAAGCAGGAATATCTTTATCTGTGTCTGACGATGAGCGACGGTCTGACGGGTTTGAGACGACATGAGGAATTAATGACAGGATTATCCGTTTTGGCTGAACTGACCCTAACTGACCACACATATTGTCCGAGTGTTTTCCAGTGTGGTGTGTATTAGTGGGATCGCAGCACATTAGCAGACGGCTGAAGTCCAGTCACTTTCATTTAGACAGCGCTTTCACAACACCGATTGCTAAAAAGAAGTAAAGCTAAAGTAAGCTTTTGATTGATTCCTTTCTGTTGTGAAAACCGATTAGTTACTTAATTTGGCGCCACTTAAACAACACCAACAGGGATGTACGCAAGCATTACGTGTTCAGCCCATAGGCAAGCGTGTTTGAGTGTGTGTGTGTGTGTGTGTGTGTGTGCTTTTATCTGTACAGAGGGGAAGTGTGTGTGTGTGTGTGTGTGTGTGTGTGTGACGACGAGTCCCAGCACTGCGGCAGACCTGACCTGTTGAAAAGAGATGGCATTCATCCATCTAGCCTAGTCGGTATAGGGGCAAGCAGACATGCTGATGATTTAACAAGTTTAGCCAATTCCTCTCCTCCTATAGCAGTGAATGAGAGTGTGTGTGTGTGTGTGTGTGAGACACTACACTGCTCTGTCTGATGTGATACTGTCGTCGACGGCTGTATGATTATAATCTTCTTCCTAATGTTATCAATCTTGCACGTACAGAAATGAAGCCCTGAATAAGAGGCAGCACACACACACTTTTCACGAGGTTTATTTGTACAGTAAGTGACGAGTCATGTGACGTCCGGCCGAACCAACCGGTGGAAAACTGAGAACGTTTGACATTCATAAACAGAAGATCCCCAGAACTACACACACTCACACACACTCCGCTTCTCACATAGTGTTCCTAATGTAACAGAAATATGACCTAATCAAACCCAAAACACACACAACTAAAGTAACTGTAAATCCTCGTAACAAACCAGAGTTCAGAGAGGCGGATACATTCATCTCCAGCAAAACACACACACACACACACACACACACACACTTTGGTCGTCACACCGCCTGTCCCAAAACACAACACCGCGTTTGACTGAACCGGAACTGATCCTGCTGTAAAGTGCACATCTTGAGGCTTCCTATCTGCTGACACACACACACACACACACACACTCTGAGCTGTGTGTGTGTGTGTGTGTGTCCACGTCCTGATGGGTTTCAGTAACTCACAGCCGACTGTGGTCACATCCCCAGATAAAATAATACTTAAAACAATTGTAACAGCTAAAACAAATACTTGAGAATAAAAAAGAAACACTGAAAGGGTCAAATAATAAATAGCAGAATTGCACTCTGAGACGACCTCACGCCGGGTCAAGAGGTCATGGGTCAGGAAGGTCACCGCGAGTCTGACCTCGGGATGCTGGAGTCGCTCCAATTGGCCGTCATGATTTGATCTTCCACAGCTGTGAAGGAAACAAGCGTGAGTGAAGCAGCAACACACACACACACACACAAACACACACAGACACAGTTTGGCGAACTCTGACCTTCAGGTTGAAGCCCAACAGGTCGCTGATGACCCCTGACACGGCCGACAGAATGACCACCTGAGTGATGTTGTAGAGCAGAGGGTTCATGGTCAGGCCATACAGGCGGAACGGAGCGTCCAACTCCTGCACACACACACACACACACACACACAGAGAGAGAGAGAGTCAGCGGCACAACACACACACACACACAGAGAATCAGCGACGCACAACACACACACACAGAGAGAGAGAGAGAGTCAGCGGCACAACACACACACACACACACACAGAGAATCAGCGACGCACAACACACACACAGAGAGAGAGAGCGAGCGAGAGTCAGCGGCACAACACACCCACACACACACAGAGAATCAGCGACGAACAACACACACACACACAGAGAGAGAGAGAGAGAGAGAGTGTCAGCGGCACAACACACACACACACACAGAGAATCAGCGACGAACAACACACACACAGAGAGAGAGAGAGAGAGAGTGTCAGCGGCACAACACACACACACACAGAGTCACCGGGGTGCGACACACACACACACACACACACACACACAGAGTCACTGGGGTGCGACACACACACACACAGAGTCACCGGGGTGCGACACACTACCTTCAGTAATTTGGTGGCCAGTTTGAGGACGTTATTGACCAGAGTCAGTTCTTCTTTCTTATTTGGTTTCTTCTCCATTTTCAAGTACAAGTTGATCTGAGGCACAGAAACACACACACACACACACACACAGTTCATGAATATTTAAAGTTCTTCTGCTCATTTGAGCAGGTGATCAGGTGTTCAGGTGATCATGTGTTGAGGTGATCATGTGTTCAGGTGTTGAGGTGATCATGTGTTCAGGTGATCATGTGTTCAGGTGTTCATGTGTTCAGGTGATCATGTGTTGAGCTGATCATGTGTTGAGCTGATCATGTGTTCAGGTGATCATGTGTTCAGGTGATCATGTGTTCAGGTGATCATGTGTTGAGCTGATCATGGTCCTGTACCATGAAGCTGGTTTAGCAGGCTAGCCAGATTTGTTTAAGCTTAGTTTGTGCCAATCCTGGGTTTTAGGTACCATTAAAGTGGTTTGGCTTTTAGCTGTGTTCATCACCATAGTAACTTACGCTCCAGAGCTAACCTGCTCCAGGGCAGGTTATGTTCTGGATTAGAGATCTCAATCTGAAATTGGACCAATCAGCTGTGAGTAAAGTGACACACCTCTGATGCAATAAAGTCACTCCCCCTGTTTCTACTCCAAATTAAAGGTAACTGCATAGTAAATGGTTTTTAAAGACTAAAGTGTCTGGCTTTTAACAATGCTTATTTATAAAAAAATAATAATTTTGAATGATTTAGATATAACTTATGTAATTATTATACCTTTAATAAATTACACATTTATCATTTTAGTTAATCAATCATTAATAGGCACTTTGTTAAAATTAATACATAAGTCATATAAATAACATCACCTGCATAAAGTCATATGGATAAGCTTTAAAATCAATAAATAAAACTAGCCTATTAAAAAAAAAAGAAGCTTACTAAGCTTAAATGTTCAATTTTCTCTATATCAACTAAACTAACTTCATAACTTTTACTTGCATTGACGTATACTATTTTTCTTAAAGTTGTCCTCTTTCATAGACAGCTTTTCTTCTTGCTGTGTATTTGTTTTATTTTAATTCTCAATATTTTTCAATCATGCAATATTCTGCAGAATAGAGAAATTAATCTCACTGATTGTCTCGCGAGAAGTTCATCTCAGTTCCACAGCGTGTGATTGGCTGTTCACTACTGATGTCACAGCTAAACTCCTGAACTCAGGATCAAAGCCTGAGTTGACAAAGAAAGTGGATGATCAGCATCATGGGACCAACAAAGCCTTAATACAATGGTTTGGTTTTGTCAACTCAAAACTAATCCTTTAACCCTGAGTTTGTTAAACTACCATCATGGTACAGGCCCCATGTGTTGAGGTGTTCAGGTGATCATGTGTTGAGGTGATCATGTGTTGAGGTGTTCATGTGTTCAGGTGATCATGTGTTGAGCTGATCATGTGTTGAGCTGATCATGTGTTGAGCTGATCATGTGTTCAGGTGATCATGTGTTCAGGTGTTCATGTGTTGAGGTGATCATGTGTTGAGGTGATCATGTGTTGAGGTGATCATGTGCTGAGCTGATCATGTGTTCATGTGTTCAGGTGATCATGTGTTGAGGTGATCATGTGTTGAGGTGATCAGGTGTTCATGTGTTCAGGTGTTCATGTGTTCAGGTCTTCATGTGTTCAGGTGTTCATGTGTTCAGGTGATCATGTGTTGAGCTGATCATGTGTTCAGGTGATCATGTGTTGAGCTGATCATGTGTTCATGTGGTCAGGTGATCATGTGGTCAGGTGATCATGTGTTGAGGTGATCATGTGTTGAGGTGATCATGTGTTGAGCTGATCATGTGTTCAGGTGATCATGTGTTGAGCTGATCATGTGTTCAGGTGATCGTGTTCAGGTAAACATGTGTTCAGGGGCCTGTACCATGAAGCTGGTTTAGCTGGCTAGCCTGATTTGTTTAAGCTTAGTTTGTGCCAATCCTGGGTTTTAGGTACCATTAAAGTGGTTTGGCTTTTAGCTGTGTTCATCGCCATAGTAACTTATGCTCCACGGCTAACCTGCTCCAGGGCAGGTTATGTTCTGGATTAAAGATCTCAAACTGAAATTGGGCCAATCAGCTGTGAGTAAAGTGACACACCACTGATGCAGTAAAGCCACTCCCCCTGTTTCTGCTCCAAATTAAAGGTCATTACATAGCAAATGGTTTTTAAAGACTAAAGCGTCTTGCTTTTAACAATGCTTATTTATAATAATATTAATTTTGAATGATTTAGTTATAATTTATGTAATTATTATACCTTAAATCAATTACACATTTATCATTTTAGTTAATCAATCATTAATAGGCACTTTGTTAAAATTAATACATAAGTCATATAAATAACATCACCTGCATAAAGTCATATGGACAAAGTTTTAAAATCAATAAATAAAAATAGCCTATAAAAAAAAAGATGCTCACTGAGCTTAAATGTTTAATTTTCTCTATATCAACTAAACTAACTTCATAACGTTTACTTGCATTGACGTATACAATTTTTTCTTAAAGTTGTCCTCTTTCATAGACAGCTTTTCTTCTTGCTGTGTATTTTTTTTTATTTTTTATTCTTAATATTTTTCAATCATGCAATATTCTGCAGAAGAGAGAAATTAATCTCACTGATTGTCTCGCGAGAAGTGAATCTCAGTTCCACAGCGTGTGATTGGCTGTTCACTGCTGATGTCACAGCTAAACTCCTGAAGTCAGGATCAAAGCCTGAGTTGACAAAGAAAGCTGATGATCAGCATCATGGGACCAACAAATCCTTAATACAATGGTTTGGTTTTGTCAACTCAAAACTAATCCTGTAACCCTGAGTTTGTTAAACTGCCATCATGGTACAGGCCCCAGGTGATCGTGTTCAGGTAAACATGTGTTCAGGTGATCATGTGTTCAGGTGATCATGTGTTCATGTGTTCAGGTGATCATGTGTTCAGGTGATCATGTGTTCAGGTGATCATGTGTTGAGCTGATCATGTGTTCAGGTGTTCATGTGTTCAGGTGTTGAGGTGACCATGTGTTCAGGTGATCATGTGTTCATGTGTTGAGCTGATCATGTGTTCAGGTGATCATGTGTTCAGGTGATCGTGTTCAGGTAAACATGTGTTCAGGTGATCATGTGTTCAGGTGATCATGTGTTCATGTGTTCAGGTGATCATGTGTTCAGGTGATCATGTGTTCAGGTGATCATGTGTTGAGCTGATCATGTGTTCAGGTGTTCATGTGTTCAGGTGTTGAGGTGACCATGTGTTCAGGTGATCATGTGTTCATGTGTTGAGCTGATCATGTGTTCAGGTGATCATGTGTTCAGGTGATCATGTGTTCAGGTGTTCATGTGTTCAGGTGTTCATGTGTTCAGGTGTTGAGGTGATCATCTGTTCAGGTGGTCATGTGTTCAGGTGTTCAGATGATCATGTGTTGAGGTGATCATGTGTTCAGGTGATCATGTGCTGAGCTGATCATGTGTTCAGGTGATCATGTGTTCAGGTGTTGAGGTGATCATGTGTTCAGGTGATCATGTGTTCAGGTGTTCAGGTGATCATGTGTTCAGGTGTTCAGGTGTTCATGTGTTCATGTGTTGAGCTGCTCATGTGTTCAGGTGATCATGTGTTGAGCTGATCATGTGTTCAGGTGATCATGTGTTCAGGTGTTCAGGTGATCATGTGTTGAGCTGATCATGTGTTCAGGTGATCATGTGTTCAGGTGTTGAGGTGATCATGTGTTCAGGTGATCATGTGGTCATGTGTTCAGGTGATCATGTGTTCAGGTGTTCATGTGTTCAGGTGATCATGTGTTCATGTGATCATGTGTTCAGGTGATCATGTGTTGAGCTGATCATGTGTTCAGGTGATCATGTGTTGAGCTGATCATGTGTTCAGGTGTTCATGTGTTCAGGTGTTGAGGTGATCATGTGTTCAGGTGTTCATGTGTTGAGCTGATCATTTGTTCAGGTGTTCATGTGTTGAGGTGATCATGTGTTCAGGTGATCATGTGTTCAGATGATCATGTGTTGAGCTGATCATGTGTTCAGGTGATCATGTGTTCAGGTGATCATGTGTTGAGGTGATCATGTGTTCAGGTGTTCATGTGTTCATGTGATCATGTGTTCAGGTGTTCATGTGTTCATGTGATCATGTGTTCAGGTGTTCAGGTGATCATGTGTTGAGCTGATCATGTGTTCAGGTGATCATGTGTTCAGGTGTTCAGGTGATCATGTGTTGAGCTGATCATGTGTTCAGGTGTTCATGTGTTCAGGTGTTGAGGTGATCATGTGTTCAGGTGATCATGTGTTCAGGTGTTCATGTGTTGAGCTGATCATTTGTTCAGGTGTTCATGTGTTGAGGTGATCATGTGTTCAGGTGATCATGTGTTCAGATGATCATGTGTTGAGCTGATCATGTGTTCAGGTGATCATGTGTTGAGGTGTTCAGGTGATCAGGTGATCATGTGTTCAGGTGTTCATGTGTTCAGGTGATCATGTGTTGAGGTGATCATGTGTTGAGGTGATCATGTGTTGAGGTGATCATGTGTTGAGGTGATCATGTGTTCAGGTGATCATGTGTTCAGGTGATCATGTGTTGAGGTGATCAGGTGATCATGTGTTGAGGTGATCATGTGTTGAGGTGATCATGTGTTCAGGTGATCATGTGTTCAGGTGATCATGTGTTCAGATGCTCAGGTGATCATGTGTTCAGGTGATCATGTGTTCAGGTTTTCAGATGCTCAGGTGATCATGTGTTCAGGTGATCATGTGTTCAGGTTTTCAGATGCTCAGGTGATCATGTGTTCAGGTGATCATGTGTTCAGGTGATCATGTGTTCAGGTTTTCAGATGCTCAGGTGATCATGTGTTCAGGTGTTCAGATGCTCAGGTGATCATGTGTTCAGGTGTTCAGATGCTCAGGTGATCATGTGTTCAGATGCTCAGGTGATCATGTGTTCAGATGCTCAGGTGATCATGTGCTCAGGTGTTCAGATGCTCAGGTGATCATGTGTTCAGGTGATCGTGTGTTCAGATTCTCAGGTGATCATGTGCTCAGGTATTCAGATGCTCAGGTGATCATGTGTTCAGGTGATCGTGTGATCAGATGCTCAGGTGATCATGTGTTCAGGTGATCAGATGCTCAGGTGATCATGTGTTCAGGTGATCAGATGCTCAGGTGATCATGTGTTCAGGTGATCAGATGCTCAGGTGATCATGTGTTCAGGTGATCATGTGTTCAGGTGATCGTGTGGGGAGCTCACCTGTTCGGTCAGTAAGATGGAGGTGTTGCTGTACTTGCGGCTGGTTTCGGAGCCCAGTGTGACGAACCTCAGCAGGTACAGCGACAGCGACGCGCTCCAGATCAACAGCTCCCAGTTATAATGGAACTCCAGGAACGTCTCGTGAACGTGAAGCAGCTGCAGGATACACACAGATCAGAGCTACACACACACACACACACACCCTCTCATACACACACACACCTCCAGAGACTGACCTGAGCACAGCAGATGAACACCACCGACAGCGTGAGAAGAAACGCAGAGGACACGATCACGTCCACCGAGCGCTGAGGACCGCGCCGCTGCAGAGAGAGAGAGAGAGAGAGAGAGTGTGTGTGTGTGTGTGATAGAGAGAGAGAGAGAGAGAAAGAGAGAGAGAGAGAGAGAGAGAGAGAGAGAGAGAGACGTGTGCTGTGCCGTCTGGGAAGGGTTCTTCTGGAGCCCACTGACTGTCAAAATCTGCCATGCATTGAATACTGAAGCATAAAAATATAGTCTACTCCTGTGAGTGTGTGTGTGTGTGTGTGTACCTTCAAGTACGAGCGCAGCGACAGCCACATCTTGATGTTCTGCACCTTCTTCAGCCGGAAATGAGGAACCTCAGATTTTCTGGCTCTCCGCGCAGACGTCAGGTGACCAAACAACTTGGCAAACAACAGCCGCTGAAAGAGCAGAGAGTTCAGAGATCAGTGGGGTCAGCGAGGTAGGTCAGAGATCAGCGGGGTCAGCGAGGTAGGTCAGAGGTCAGTGGGGTCAGAGAGCACAGCTGGTCAGAGAGATCAGCTGGGTCAGTGAGGTAGGTCAGCGGGGTCAGAGAGATCAGTGGGGTCAGCAAGGTCAGCAGGGTCAGAGAGCTCAGCAGGGTCAGAGAGGTCAGCAGGGTCAGAGAGATCAGTGGGGTCAGCAAGGTCAGAGAGGTCAGCAGGGTCAGAGAGCTCAGCGGGTCAGAGAGGTCAGACAGGTCAGCGGGGTCAGAGAGGTCAGCGGGGTCAGAGAGATCAGTGGGGTCAGCGAGGTCAGAGAGATCAGTGGGGTCAGAGAGGTCAGCGAGATCAGTGGGGTCAGAGAGCGCTGCGGTTCACACTCACCTGCTTGTACGTCCTCTCGGCCACACTGAGCAGAAAGAAGAACAGCCAGATGAGGCACAGGCGCACCAGCAGGCTCAGGGTCACCATGGCGATGACCCGGCGGTCCCCGGAGCCGGTGGCGATGGACAGGATGGCTCCGCCCCCGAGAGCCTGAAGCTCCGCCTCTTTATACTGGAACAGCCGGAAGGCAAACGGGGTCAGACCCAGTGCGACGGCAACCACACTCCCAAACACCTGATAGCCAATCCCTGGAGGGTAGAGGTTCACCTGAGGAGACGCATCACAGGTCAGACTCACACGCTACACACACTCACACTCACTCTCACACTCACTCTCACACTCACTCTCACACACACACACACACACACACACACACACACACTCACACTCCCTCACTCACCCTGTTCATGATCATGCCGCTGATCTCCAGCACAGACATGTCTGCTTTCTTGCATTCGTTTCCCTCCCACACAATGGCGCTGACGCGCTCCAGACCCGGGTTAGAGCTGTGAAGCCACGGCACATGACCCTTCCACACACACACACATCATCAAATATAAAAAACTCAACAAGCCTCATTTGTTACCAAGAATGTGTGAGTGAGTGAGAGTGTGAGTGTGAGTGAGTGTGTGTGATCCGCACCTGATGGAACGGGTCGTCTCTGAACTCCTTCTTCTCATTATCCGTCTCACTGGAGCAGGATGAGCGGCACTCGGCGCAGTGCAGGAAATCCTCCCAAAGCACATCTTCAGTCTCAGACTCGGGACGCTCAGAGTCCTGCGTACGGGAGCTGCGGGAGCTGCAGCCTGACTTCAGGCCCTCCTGACACACACACACACAGGAGAGAGGGTGAAAAAATTACACACCGTCACTGCTATAGGAGGAGAAGAATTGGCTAAACTTGTTAAATCATCAACATGTCTGCTTGACCCTATATCGACTAGGCTACTAAAAGAGATGCTTCCAGAGGTCACAGATCCTCTGCTTATTATTATTAACTCATCCTTGACATTAGGATATGCACCGAAAACTTTTAAGTTGGCTATGATTAAACCAAAACCGTTCGAAGTCGAGCAAAACTAGAAAAAAGCCTTCATCAATGAGAAGCAAAGAGCCAGGCTGAGGTTTGCCAGAGACCATAAGGATTGGACTGTGAAAGGGCTGGAGTAAGGTCATCTCTGATGAGGACTGGAGTAAGGTCATCTCTGATGAGGACTGGGGTAAGGTCATCTCTGATGAGGACTGGGGTAAGGTCATCTCTGATGAGGACTGGGGTAAGGTCATCTCTGATGAGGACTGGGGTAAGGTCATCTCTGATGAGGACTGGGGTAAGGTCATCTCTGATGAGGACTGGGGTAAGGTCATCTCTGATGAGGACTGGAGTAAGGTCATCTCTGATGAGGACTGGAGTAAGGTCATCTCTGATGAGGACTGGAGTAAGGTCATCTCTGATGAGGACTGGAGTAAGGTCATCTCTGATGAGGACTGGGGTAAGGTCATCTCTGATGAGGACTGGAGTAAGGTCATCTCTGATGAGGACTGGGGTAAGGTCATCTCTGATGAGGACTGGGGTAAGGTCATCTCTGATGAGGACTGGGGTAAGGTCATCTCTGATGAGGACTGGGGTAAGGTCATCTCTGATGAGGACTGGGGTAAGGTCATCTCTGATGAGGACTGGGGTAAGGTCAACTCTGATGAGGACTGGAGTAAGGTCATCTCTGATGAGGACTGGAGTAAGGTCATCTCTGATGAGGACTGGAGTAAGGTCATCTCTGATGAGGACTGGAGTAAGGTCATCTCTGATGAGGACTGGAGTAAGGTCATCTCTGATGAGGACTGGAGTAAGGTCATCTCTGATGAGGACTGGAGTAAGGTCATCGCTGATGAGGACTGGAGTAAGGTCATCTCTGATGAGGACTGGAGTAAGGTCATCTCTGATGAGGACTGGGGTAAGGTCATCTCTGATGAGGACTGGGGTAAGGTCATCTCTGATGAGGACTGGAGTAAGGTCATCTCTGATGAGGACTGGGGTAAGGTCATCTCTGATGAGGACTGGGGTAAGGTCATCTCTGATGAGGACTGGAGTAAGGTCATCTCTGATGAGGACTGGGGTAAGGTCATCTCTGATGAGGACTGGGGTAAGGTCATCTCTGATGAGGACTGGAGTAAGGTCATCTCTGATGAGGACTGGAGTAAGGTCATCTCTGATGAGGACTGGAGTAAGGTCATCTCTGATGAGGACTGGGGTAAGGTCATCTCTGATGAGGACTGGAGTAAGGTCATCTCTGATGAGGACTGGAGTAAGGTCATCTCTGATGAGGACTGGGGTAAGGTCATCTCTGATGAGGACTGGAGTAAGGTCATCTCTGATGAGGACTGGAGTAAGGTCATCTCTGATGAGGACTGGGGTAAGGTCATCTCTGATGAGGACTGGAGTAAGGTCATCTCTGATGAGGCCAGTTCTCAGCTTTGTCCAACACCTGGTCATCTGATGGTGAGAAGGAGGCCTAATGCATCAGTGTCTCACACACACTGCCATTTGGTGGAGGATCGGTGATGATCTGGGGGTGCTTCAGCAAGGCTGGAATCAGGCGGATTGGTCTTTGTGAAGGACGCATGAATCAAACCACCAACAAGCCTGACCTGGAAGAACACTTGCTTCCTTTTGCTCTGAGGACAATGCTCCATACAGCCAGGCCAATCCAGGTGTGGATGGAGGACCACCGGGGGTAGTGTGTGTGTGTGTGTGTGTGTGTGTGTGTGTTTGTGTGTGTGGTACCTCTGCAGTGTAGCCCTTCTTGTAGCTCTTCCTGTGGCGTAGTGTGCAGTCGCTGCTCTTGCGCTCCCTGCGGCTGTAGTTCTCTGGATCTTCTTCACTGGAGGCTTCATCTGACATGTTCTCCACAGCCTCAGGCACACACTAACACACACAATACACAGAACAGGTGTGGGTCACGATTTAGCACACACACACACACACACACACACACACACACACACACACTCAATCACTCACAAACACACACAGCTTTACAGTGCAACTCGCAATGGGGCTCGAGGCGCTGCAGACGCTCCTCTCTCTCTCACACACACACACCTTCGGCCCGCTCCATTGCAGTTCGCAGTGGGGCTCTAGGTGCTGCAGATGCTCCTCTCTCTCTCTCTCTCACACACACACACCTTCGGCCCGCTCCAGTGCAGCTCGCAGTGGGGCTCATGGTGCTGCAGACGCTCCTCTCTCTCTCTCTCACTCACACACACACACACACACACACACACACACACACACCTTCGGCCCGCTCCAGTGCAGCTCGCAGTGGGGCTCGTGGTGCTGCAGATGCTCCTCTCTCTCTCACACACACACACACACCTTCGGCCCGCTCCAGTGCAGCTCGCAGTGGGGCTCGTGGTGCTGCAGACGCTCCTCTCTCTCTCACACACACACACACACACACACACACACACACACACACACACCTTCGGCCCGCTCCAGTGCAGCTCGCAGTGGGGCTCGTGGTGCTGCAGACGCTCCTCGCTGCTCTTGCTGGTGATCCGGCCGTCCAGAGACACGTAGCCATTATCTGTCTCCGTCGCCTTATCGATCGACAGCTTCCACTTCCGGGACCTGATGGGATAAGAAGTGTGTGTGAGTGTGTGTGTGTGTGTGTGTGTGTGTGTGTGGGTGTGTGTGTGTGTGTGTGTGAGTGTGTGTGAGAAGCGCTACTCTCGTCTCTGACACCCGAGGCGGGAAGTGAACCGGTTTTGTGAGACAGAAACATTGGGGGAAAGTGCAGCATATGGAATAAAATGGCTACAAAATCCCTAAACCTGTTTTACTAGCCTGAGGTCTTCATCCTCAGCTCTAGTCAGAATATGAGTCTGCTGCTCATTGGGCTGTAATTATGGGGCGTGTTTCAACCCAACCAGGAAAGACCTCGATTGGACAGACAGACAACCAATCAGAGCAGCGGAGCAACGCATAACATTAGTTGTCGAATGTCAACAGAACTCAACTACACTGTGTTGCCAAGTCTCCGGTTTTCCAGCCAGTTGCTCTCCATGTCCGCGGGTTGAAGCCACCTCAATTATGGGATATATAGACCCAGGAATGGCAATTTTAGCAGCAACCTCTCCCAAATAACACACATTACCCCAAAACGCCATTTTTTCAGGAGACCCCCGTGAGAAGCTATTGGGATTGTTTTGGGCTAGTAGTTGGCGGGTTTTGTTGTAAAAACTTGGCAACCCTGTCTGCACGCGCGCTGGAATAAGTAACGTTACAAGAAAAAGAATTTAAGACTTTTTAAGATTTGTTTGTAAAAACAGAATTGAATGATACACAGAGCACTTCACAACACGATCATCATTTCTGAGAGAAATAGTGAAGGTGATGCAGATACGAACAAGCTCTCCGTTTAGGATTAGAACAAACTCAACTGGGCTGAGTTCGGCTGGGGGCGGGGCTGAGTTCGGCTGGGGACGGGGATGAGCTCTGATGGGGCAGGGCTAAATTCGGCTGGGTGCGGGGCTGAGCTCGGCTGGGGCGGGGTTGAGCTCGGCTGGGGCGGGGTTGAGCTCGGCTGGGGCGGGGTTGAGCTCGGCTGGGGCGGGGTTGAGCTCGGCTGGGGCGGGGTTGAGCTCTGATTGGAGCGGGGTTGAGCTCGGCTGGGGCGGAGTTGAGCTCGGCTGGGGGGGATGAGCTCGGCTGGGGCGGGGATGAGCTCGGCTGGGGCGGGGATGAGCTCGGCTGGGGCGGGGATGAGCTCGGCTGGGGCGGGGATGAGCTCGGCTGGGGCGGGGATGAGCTCGGCTGGGGCGGGGTTGAGCTCGGCTGGGGCGGGGTTGAGCTCGGCTGGGGCGGGGTTGAGCTCGGCTAGGGCGGGGTTGAGCTCGGCTGGGGCGGGGCTGAGCTCTGGTGGGAGCGGGGCTGAGCTCTGGTGCGGGCGGGGCTGAGCTCTGATGGGGGCGGGGCTGAGTTCGGCTGGCATCCAGGATAGTCAAAATATCTAAACTCTTAAATCAAGACGCATTTACTAGATAGCAAATTGACAAGATATTTTTCTTGTTTCATCCAGGCTACTGTTTTGCTGGAGACGGATGTTTCAGGAAAGGGATGTTGTAGCCATGGAGAGAAAGAGAAATAGAGAGAGAGAGAGAGAGAGAGAGAGAGAGATACACACCCTGCTTTAAAGATACCATGCCAGATCTCTCTGCAGAAGAAGACGAGGCCGCGTGGGCCGGCGGACAGCGAGCTCTGCAGCGCCCCCTCCTGTGTGTTATCAGTAGTGCTAGAGCCGTCGCCTTCTCTGTGAATGTCCACATGAGCGGCTTTCCTCAACTTCCTTTAGCGAGAGACAGTAAAAGTGCAGAATACTGAGAGAAGTCAAAACAGGGGCTCGGAGATCAGAGAGAGAGGAGAAGCAGAAGGCCTGAGAGACTCCACTCCGCCCGGACTAAAGCAATCTGGGATAGGGTTCAGTGCGGCTGAAGACACACACAAACACACACTGACCTGCGGCGTCTTCCACTCGCGCTGGGTTTGGGTGTGTGTGTGGAGACGATCTGGCAGTGCACGGTTCCCAAAAGCAGCATCAGCCACACGGAGCCAAACACCTCAGTGACTGGAACACCATGAGGCTCGGAGACGCTGAAGAACAGCAGCGCCGCGACCACTGCAACACACACACACACGACATGAAGAGCTGCAAGAACACACACTCTCTCTCACACACACTCACACACACAAACACCGTCCCTATACCGACTAGGCTACTAAAAAAGATGCTTCCAGAGGTCACAGATCCTCTGCTTATTATCATTAACTCATCCTTGACATTAGGATATGGGCCGAAAACTTTTAATTTGGCTATGATTAAACCACTTATTAAAAAACGCAACTTGATCCTAAAGAATTAGTCAATTACAGGCCAATCTCGAATCTACCGTTTCTATCTTAAACACTAGAAAAGGCAGTGTCTTCACTACTATGCTCCTTTCAGACAGAAATGTTATCTGTGAGGATTTCCAGTAAGGATTTAGACCGTATCATAGCACTGAGACTGCTCTCATTAGAGTTACGGTGTGTGTGTGTGTGTGTGTGTGTGTGTGTGTTTTAGACCGTATCATAGCACTGAGACTGCTCTCATTAGAGTTACAAATGATTTACTCTTAGCATCTGATTGTGGTTGTATCTCTCTATTAGTGTTAGTTTAAATCGCACTTATCTGACCGTGATCAGTTTGTAGCAGTAAATGAAGAGATGTCACACCGATCACGAGTTCAGTCTGGAGTACCGCAAGGCTCAGTGTTAGGACCGCTGCTCTTCACCCTGTATCTGCTCCACTGGGAGATATCATTAGGAAGCATGGCTTAGTTTTCATTGTTATGCTGACGATACTCAGCTCTATATTTCCTCACGCCCTGAC
>NC_090191.1:43993023-43995523 GCF_024679245.1 Pseudorasbora parva
AATATCAGATTATTAGGCATCTAGAACTTTATATGAAGAGCTATTGAGGGTTCAGCCGCTGTTACACACACACATGCACACACAGATGCACACATACACACACCTCTCCATCTGACCATGTGACCGTCCCTTGGCCGTTTGAATCTAAACACACACACACACACACACACACACCTCTCCATCTGACCATGTGACCGTCCCTTGGCCGTTTGAGTCTAAACACACACACACACACTCCTGTGAAATGACTCAGACTTTCTGCCGTCTTTATTTTTGTCTGTCTAGCCCTCAATACACATTCAGCCACACGAGTCACAGCGCAACCGGCCAAAGCAACACGCACAAACATGCACACACACACACACGCACACGCGCACAGGCACGCACACGCGCACACAAAGTGCAAATTCACTCTCAAGATCCATCATCATCATCAGTAAGTAGTTACTGTCTGCAGAAGCCTAAACATGCTCACCTCACACACACACACACACACACACACACACACAGATATCAAGGCCCGTCTGACAAACCCACACCTACAGTCTGAGAGCAGCAGCGATACTCACCCGTCTAATGAACTGATGAGGAGAGGAGAGAGTTTAAGAGGAAGAAAGAACTACACACTCTCTCTCACACACACACACACACACACACACACACACTTCTCTTTCACACTCACACAAAAGGGAGTGAGGTGTGTGTGTGTGTGTGTGTGTGTGTGTGTGTGTTTCTGGCCCAAACACACATTTAAGGTGCCCTAGAATGATTTGAAACAATATGTTAAACACACACTCCTGTCAAGACGCATTTACTAGATAGCAAATTGACCAGATATTTTTCTTGTTTCCTCCAGGCGAGTGTTTAGCTGGAGCCGTCCCCGCACCGCCTGAACGTGACGTGTGTGTCCTGAGAGCCGTTCGTTTATCTGCAGTCCGATGCTTCGCTCCGTCAGTCCCGCCTGAGCATATTAATGATCCCCAACGCCTGCGTCACGGTTGGGTTTATGTTGAGGAGCACTTATTTTCCTGTGGTGTTTTTGATTCACGAGATTTTCATCAGAAGGAGCCGCCGATGGTGTGTGAGACTCGCAGTGTGTGACGCCGTGGACTGAGCTCTCATCATTTCACCATGGCGAGGTTCATTCAATCTTTCATTCTAGAGCAGCTTTAAGCAAACGAGGCGATATAACTGTCCTGTAGTGGCATCTACTCCAGCAACATTCTTCTGTGAGAGGACACAGCTTTTGGTGCCCACACACACACACACACACACACACACACACACACACAGGTTACCTTGATCTCCCGCTGCTCCACTGATTTCTCCCATATCTGCTGGTCGTACGCACCGATCTGACAGAGAAGAGACAGTTAAACACCAGACCATTCACAGCTGAGCAAACACACACACTCACACACACACACACACACACACTCACACACACACACACACACAAACACTCTCTCTCTCACACAGACACACACACACTCACTCACTCACTCACTGTGTGCGTGTGTGAGAGAGAGAGTGTGTGTGTGTGTGTGTGTGTGTGTGTGTGTGTGTGTGTGTGTGTGTGTGTGTGTGTGTAGAGAAAGATGACAATCTCTCACCTTCTTCTGGTACCAGAGCACAGCATCTCGCACTTTAGACGCCATTTACAGACGTCTCACACTCGACCATTTTAAGCTGAAAGAGAAACGGGAGGAGATCAGCTCTGACGCAATAAAGCTCTTCTTACCTGCAGCACAGGTGTGTCCCCCACACACACACACACACACATACTGTAAACACATACAGTACACACACACACATACTGTACCCACATAAGGTACACACACACATACTGCACCCACATAAGGTACACACACACATACTGCACCCACATACAGTACACACACACACACTGTAAACACATACAGTACACACACACATACTGTACCCACATAAGGTACACACACACACACTGTAAACACATACAGTACACACACATACTGCACCCACATAAGGTACACACACACATACTGCACCCACATACAGTACACACACACACACACTGTAAACACATACAGTACACACACACATACTGCACCCACATACAGTACACACACACACACACACACACACACACACACACACACACACACTGTAAACACATACAGTACACACACATACTGTACCCACATTAGGTACACACACACATACTGCACCCACATACAGTACACACACACACACACACACACACACACACACACACACACACACACACACACACTGTAAACACATACAGTACACACACACACACACACACATACTGTACCCACATTAGGTACACACACACACACAGCACCCACATACAGTACACAAACACATACTGTAAACACATTCAGTACACACACACATACTGAACACACAGTACACACATACATACTCATTCTCTCACACACTCACTCACACACACTCACACACACTCTGAGCGCAGGAGCCGATACACACAGTC
>NC_090191.1:44003023-44010523 GCF_024679245.1 Pseudorasbora parva
AACAGAGCGGAGCAGAGCCCCTAACAGAGCGGAGCAGAGCCCCTAACAGAGCGGAGCAGAGCCCCTAACAGAGCGGAGCAGAGCCGCTAACAGAGCGGAGCAGAGCCGCTAACAGAGCGGAGCAGAGCCCCTAACAGAGCGGAGCAGAGCCCCTAACAGAGCGGAGCAGAGCCCCTAACAGAGCGGAGCAGAGCCCCTAACAGAGCGGAGCAGAGCCGCTAACAGAGCGGAGCAGAGCCCCTAACAGAGCGGAGCAGAGCCCCTAACAGAGCGGAGCAGAGCCGCTAACAGAGCGGAGCAGAGCCCCTAACAGAGCGGAGCAGAGCCCCTAACAGAGCGGAGCAGAGCCCCTAACAGAGCGGAGCAGAGCCCCTAACAGAGCGGAGCAGAGCCGCTAACAGAGCGGAGCAGAGCCCCTAACAGAGCGGAGCAGAGCCCCTAACAGAGCGGAGCAGAGCCCCTAACAGAGCGGAGCAGAGCCCCTAACAGAGCGGAGCAGAGCCCCTAACAGAGCGGAGCAGAGCCCCTAACAGAGCGGAGCAGAGCCGCTAACAGAGCGGAGCAGAGCCCCTAACAGAGCGGAGCAGAGCCGCTAACAGAGCGGAGCAGAGCCCCTAACAGAGCGGAGCAGAGCCCCTAACAGAGCGGAGCAGAGCCCCTAACAGAGCGGAGCAGAGCCCCTAACAGAGCGGAGCAGAGCCCCTAACAGAGCGGAGCAGAGCCCCTAACAGAGCGGAGCAGAGCCCCTAACAGAGCGGAGCAGAGCCGCTAACAGAGCGGAGCAGAGCCCCTAACAGAGCGGAGCAGAGCCGCTAACAGAGCGGAGCAGAGCCCCTAACAGAGCGGAGCAGAGCCGCTAACAGAGCGGAGCAGAGCCCCTAACAGAGCGGAGCAGAGCCCCTAACAGAGCGGAGCAGAGCCCCTAACAGAGCGGAGCAGAGCTGCTAACAGAGAGAGCTCTCAATCTCCCCCTCGCTTCAGCGGAGCTAGAGCCAATGAAGGAGCCACCTTAGAGGCCTTTGACACCGGACGCGGAACCGGAAAGAGGAGCGAATATATAGCGTCAAAACCATTCACACCGGACGCGACACGAATCTGCCGAATCAGCTGAGCACACACGGACACTTCCTCATCCAGGGAAGACCAGCTTTTCATTTCATTTAAAGGATTGAGAAGAAGGTTTTGGGTGCTCCTGTCTTCAAGAGCAGAGAGTCTGAAGGGGAGTGTGCTAATCTCTACAGGAGCTAACGCTTTAGCATGGCCGCTTCTGCACTTACTTTATAAGTCTGTGGGACAATTTGAGGAGCAGAGAGAGTAGCGTTAGCTTCGCATTAGAGGAGACTCACACACACTTCAGGAACCAGTAGCGTTAGCATCGCATCTGAGGAGACTCACACACACTTCAGGAACCAGTAGCGTTAGCATCGCATCTGAGGAGACTCACACACACTTCAGGAACCAGTAGCGTTAGCATCGCATCTGAGGAGACTCACACACACTTCAGGAACCAGTAGCGTTAGCTTTGCATCTGAGGAGACTCACACACACTTCAAGAACCAGTAGCGTTAGCTTCGCATCTGAGGAGACTAACACACACTTCAGGAACCCGTAGCGTTAGCTTCGCATCTGAGGAGACTCACACACACTTCAGGAACCAGTAGCGTTAGCATCGCATCTGAGGAGACTCACACACACTTCAGGAACCAGTAGCGTTAGCATCGCATCTGAGGAGACTCACACACACTCCAGGAACCAGTAGCGTTAGCATCGCATCTGAGGAGACTAACACACACTTCAGGAACCAGTAGCGTTAGCTTCGCATCTGAGGAGACTCACACACACTTCAGGAACCAGTAGCGTTAGCTTCGCATCTGAGGAGACTCACACACACTTCAGGAACCAGTAGCGTTAGCTTCGCATCTGAGGAGACTCACACACACTTCAGGAACCAGTAGCGTTAGCATCGCATCTGAGGAGACTAACACACACTTCAGGAACCAGTAGCGTTAGCTTCGCATCTGAGGAGACTCACACACACTTCAGGAACCAGTAGCGTTAGCATCGCATCTGAGGAGACTCACACACACTTCAGGAACCAGTAGCGTTAGCATCGCATCTGAGGAGACTCACACACACTCCAGGAACCAGTAGCGTTAGCATCGCATCTGAGGAGACTAACACACACTTCAGGAACCAGTAGCGTTAGCTTCGCATCTGAGGAGACTCACACACACTTCAGGAACCAGTAGCGTTAGCATCGCATCTGAGGAGACTCACACACACTTCAGGAACCAGTAGCGTTAGCTTCGCATCTGAGGAGACTAACACACACTTCAGGAACCAGTAGCGTTAGCTTCGCATCTGAGGAGACTCACACTCTTCAGGAACCAGTAGCGTTAGCTTCGCATCTGAGGAGACTCACACACACTTCAGGAACCAGTAGCGTTAGCTTCGCATCTGAGGAGACTAACACACACTTCAGGAACCAGTAGCGTTAGCTTCGCATCTGAGGAGACTCACACACTTCAGGAACCAGTAGCGTTAGCTTCGCATCTGAGGAGACTCACACTCTTCAGGAACCAGTAGCGTTAGCATCGCATCTGAGGAGACTCACACACACTTCAGGAACCAGTAGCGTTAGCATCGCATCTGAGGAGACTCACACACATTTCAGGAACCAGTAGCGTTAGCATCGCATCTGAGGAGACTAACACACACTTCAGGAACCAGTAGCGTTAGCTTCGCATCTGAGGAGACTCACACACACTTCAGGAACCAGTAGCGTTAGCTTCGCATCTGAGGAGACTAACACACACTTCAGGAACCAGTAGCGTTAGCATCGCATCTGAGGAGACTCACACACACTTCAGGAACCAGTAGCGTTAGCATCGCATCTGAGGAGACTCACACACACTTCAGGAACCAGTAGCGTTAGCATCGCATCTGAGGAGACTCACACACACTTCAGGAACCAGTAGCGTTAGCATCGCATCTGAGGAGACTCACACACATTTCAGGAACCAGTAGCGTTAGCATCGCATCTGAGGAGACTAACACACACTTCAGGAACCAGTAGCGTTAGCTTCGCATCTGAGGAGACTCACACACACTTCAGGAACCAGTAGCGTTAGCTTCGCATCTGAGGAGACTAACACACACTTCAGGAACCAGTAGCGTTAGCTTCGCATCTGAGGAGACTCACACTCTTCAGGAACCAGTAGCGTTAGCTTCGCATCTGAGGAGACTCACACACACTTCAGGAACCAGTAGCGTTAGCATCGCATCTGAGGAGACTAACACACACTTCAGGAACCAGTAGCGTTAGCTTCGCATCTGAGGAGACTCACACTCTTCAGGAACCAGTAGCGTTAGCTTCGCATCTGAGGAGACTCACACACACTTCAGGAACCAGTAGCGTTAGCATCGCATCTGAGGAGACTCACACACATTTCAGGAACCAGTAGCGTTAGCATCGCATCTGAGGAGACTAACACACACTTCAGGAACCAGTAGCGTTAGCTTCGCATCTGAGGAGACTTACACACACTTCAGGAACCAGTAGCGTTAGCTTCGCATCTGAGGAGACTCACACTCTTCAGGAACCAGTAGCGTTAGCTTCGCATCTGAGGAGACTCACACACACTTCAGGAACCAGTAGCGTTAGCATCGCATCTGAGGAGACTAACACACACTTCAGGAACCAGTAGCGTTAGCTTCGCATCTGAGGAGACTCACACTCTTCAGGAACCAGTAGCGTTAGCTTCGCATCTGAGGAGACTCACACACACTTCAGGAACCAGTAGCGTTAGCATCGCATCTGAGGAGACTCACACACATTTCAGGAACCAGTAGCGTTAGCATCGCATCTGAGGAGACTAACACACACTTCAGGAACCAGTAGCGTTAGCTTCGCATCTGAGGAGACTCACACACACTTCAGGAACCAGTAGCGTTAGCATCGCATCTGAGGAGACTCACACACATTTCAGGAACCAGTAGCGTTAGCATCGCATCTGAGGAGACTAACACACACTTCAGGAACCAGTAGCGTTAGCTTCGCATCTGAGGAGACTTACACACACTTCAGGAACCAGTTGCGTTAGCATCGCATCTGAGGAGACTCACACACACTTCAGGAACCAGTAGCGTTAGCATCGCATCTGAGGAGACTCACACACACTTCAGGAACCAGTAGCGTTAGCTTCGCATCTGAGGAGACTAACACACACTTCAGGAACCAGTAGCGTTAGCTTCGCAACTGAGGAGACTCACACACTTCAGGAACCAGTTGCGTTAGCTTCGCATCTGAGGAGACTAACACACACTTCAGGAACCAGTAGCGTTAGCTTCGCATCTGAGGAGACTCACACTCTTCAGGAACCAGTAGCGTTAGCATCGCATCTGAGGAGACACACACACACTTCAGGAACCAGTAGCGTTAGCATCGCATCTGAGGAGACTCACACACATTTCAGGAACCAGTAGCGTTAGCATCGCATCTGAGGAGACTCACACACACTTCAGGAACCAGTAGCGTTAGCTTCGCATCTGAGGAGACTAACACACACTTCAGGAACCAGTAGCGTTAGCTTCGCATCTGAGGAGACTCACACACACTTCAGGAACCAGTAGCGTTAGCATCGCATCTGAGGAGACTCACACACATTTCAGGAACCAGTAGCGTTAGCATCGCATCTGAGGAGACTAACACACACTTCAGGAACCAGTAGCGTTAGCTTCGCATCTGAGGAGACTTACACACACTTCAGGAACCAGTTGCGTTAGCATCGCATCTGAGGAGACTAACACACACTTCAGGAACCAGTAGCGTTAGCTTCGCATCTGAGGAGACTCACACACACTTTAGGAACCAGTTGCGTTAGCATCGCATCTGAGGAGACTCACACACACTTCAGGAACCAGTAGCGTTAGCATCGCATCTGAGGAGACTCACACACTTCAGGAACCAGTAGCGTTAGCATCGCATCTGAGGAGACTAACACACACTTCAGGAACCAGTAGCGTTAGCTTCGCATCTGAGGAGACTCACACTCTTCAGGAACCAGTAGCGTTAGCATCGCATCTGAGGAGACTCACACACAATTTAGGAACCAGTTGCGTTAGCATCGCATCTGAGGAGACTCACACACACTTCAGGAACCAGTAGCGTTAGCATCGCATCTGAGGAGACTCACACACACTTCAGGAACCAGTAGCATTAGTATCGCATCTGAGGAGACTCACACACACTTCAGGAACCAGTAGCGTTAGCATCGCATCTGAGGAGACTCACACACACTCCAGGAACCAGTAGCGTTAGCATCGCATCTGAGGAGACACACACACTTCAGGAACCAGTAGCGTTAGTATCGCATCTGAGGAGACTCACACACACTCCAGGAACCAGTAGCGTTAGCATCGCATCTGAGGAGACTCACACACACTTCAGGAACCAGTAGCGTTAGCATCGCATCTGAGGAGACTAACACACACTTCAGGAACCAGTAGCGTTAGTATCGCATCTGAGGAGACTCACACAAGCGCAGGAGCCGCTACACTCCCTCATGAGCGCAGGAGCCGCTACACTCCCTCATGAGCGCAGGAGCCGCTACACACCCTCTGAGCGCAGGAGCCGCTACACTCCCTCATGAGCGCAGGAGCCGCTACACACCCTCTGAGCGCAGGAGCCGCTACACACACTCTGAGCGCAGGAGCCGCTACACACACTCTGAGAACCACATCTGAGAACGACATCTAAAAACCAGCTCTGAGAACCACATCTGAGAACCTGCTCTGAGAATCAGCTCTGAGAACGACATCTAAGAACCAACTCTGAGAACCTGATCTGAGAACGACATCTAAGAACCAACTCTGAGAACCTGATCTGAGAACCAGCTCTGAGAACGACATCTAAGAACCAACTCTGAGAACCTGATCTGAGAACCTGCTCTGAGAATCAGCTCTGAGAACGACATCTAAGAATCAGCTCTGAGAACCTGATCTGAGAACCTGATCTGAGAACCAGCTCTGAGAACGACATCTAAGAACCAACTCTGAGAACCTTATCTGAGAACCTGATCTAAGAACCAGCTCTGAGAACCTGATCTGAGAACCACATCTGAGAACCACATCTGAGAACCAGCTCTGAAAACCACATCTGAGAACCAGCTCTGAGAACCACATCTGAGAACCAGCTCTGAGAACCTGCTCTGAGAACCACATCTGAGAACCAGCTCTGAGAACTACATCTGAGAACCTGCTCTGAGAACCTGCTCTGAGAACCACATCTGAGAACCAGCTGTGAGAACTACATCTGAGAACCAGCTCTGAGAACTACATCTGAGAACCTGCTCTGAGAACCACATCTGAGAACCAGCTCTGAGAACTACATCTGAGAACCAGCTCTGAGAACCTGCTCTGAGAACCACATCTGAGAACCAGCTGTGAGAACTACATCTGAGAACCACATCTGAGAACCAGCTCTGAGAACCACATCTGAGAACCAGCTGTGAGAACCAGCTCTGAGAACCAGCTCTGAGAACCAGCTCTGAGAATCAGCTCTGAGAACCTGCTCTGAGAACCACCTCTGAGAACCAGCTCTGAGAACCACATCTGAGAACCACATCTGAGAACCACATCTAAGAACCAGCTCTGAGAACCATCTATGAGAACCACATCTGAGAACCAGCTCTGAGAACCATCTATGAGAACCACATCTGAGAACCAGTACTGAGAATCTGGATCTTTGTGTGTGTGTCTCCAGAGGCCGCTCGGATGTCTCTGGCTCAGCGGGTTCTGCTGATCTGGATATTCACGTGTGTGTGTGTGTGTGTGTGTGTGTGTGTGTGTGTGTGTGTGTGTCTCCAGAGGCCGCTTAGATGTCTCTGGCTCAGCGGGTTCTGCTGATCTGGATCTTCACGTGTTTTGTGTGTGTGTGTGTGTGTGTGTGTGTGTCTACAGAGGCCGCTCAGATGTCTCTGGCTCAGCGGGTTCTGCTGATCTGGATCTTCACGTGTTTTGTGTGTGTGTGTGTGTGTGTGTGTGTGTCTCCAGAGGCCGCTCAGATGTCTCTGGCTCAGCGGGTTCTGCTGATCTGGATCTTTGCGTGTTTTGTGTGTGTGTGTGTGTCTCCAGAGGCCGCTCGGATGTCTCTGGCTCAGCGGGTTCTGCTGATCTGGATATTCACGTGTGTGTGTGTGTGTGTGTGTGTGTGTCTCCAGAGGCCGCTTAGATGTCTCTGGCTCAGCGGGTTCTGCTGATCTGGATCTTCACGTGTTTTGTGTGTGTATGTGTGTGTGTGTGTGTCTACAGAGGCCGCTCAGATGTCTCTGGCTCAGCGGGTTCTGCTGATCTGGATCTTCACGTGTTTTGTGTGTGTGTGTGTGTGTGTGTGTGTCTCCAGAGGCCGCTCAGATGTCTCTGGCTCAGCGGGTTCTGCTGATCTGGATCTTCGCGTGTTTTGTGTGTGTGTGTGTGTCTCCAGAGGCCGCTCGGATGTCT
>NC_090191.1:44013023-44018023 GCF_024679245.1 Pseudorasbora parva
GCCGCAGCGGAGTGACTGACACACACACGGCCACAGCGGAGTGACTGACACACACACACACACACACACGGCCACAGCGGAGTGACTGACACACACACACACACGGCCGCAGCGGAGTGACTGACACACACACGGCCACAGCGGAGTGACTGACACACACACACACACACGGCCACAGCGGAGCAACTGACACACACACACACGGCCGCAGCGGAGTGACTGACACACACACACGGCCGCAGCGGAGTGACTGACACACACACACACGGCCACAGCGGAGCGACTGACACACACACACAGCCACAGTGGAGCGACTGACACACACACACACACAGCCACAGCAGAGCGACTGACACACACACACGGCCGCAGCGGAGTGACTGACACACACGGCCGCAGCGGAGTGACTGACACACACACAGGTCCTCAGCAGAGCGACTGACACAAACACACATGGCCGCAGCGGAGTGACTGACACACACGGCCGCAGCGGAGCGACTGACATACACACATGGCCGCAGCGGAGCGACTGACATACACACATGGCCGCAGCGGAGCGACTGACACACACACACACAGCTGCAACGGAGCGACTGACACACACACACAGCCACAGCAGAGCGACTGAAACACACAAGTCCGCAGCGGAGCGACTGACACACACACACGGCCTCAGCGGAGCGACTGACACACACACGGCCGCAGCGGAGCGACTGACACACACGGCCACAGCGAAGAAACTGACACACACACACTGTCACACACACATTGGACTCTTAAAGTTTGGCGTTTGTTAGTGTGCTCGTGGTAACAAGTTTGTTGTTGTTTTGTCCTGATGAATAAACTTCAGCAGCGATGAAGCCGACGTCTCTGAGTGAAGGATTTCTCAACAACATCACAACAGCATACACCAATCAGGCATAACATTATGACCTCCTTCCTAATGTGTTGGACCCCCTCACCCGTCCGTCTCTGATGGACTCCAAGACCCCTGAAGGTGTGCTGTGGTATCTGGCACCAAGATGTTAGCAGCTGGTGGATGGATGGATGGATGGTGGGTATGGATGATGGATGGATGGTGGGTTTGGATGGATGATAAGTGGGTGGATGTATGGAGGATTGATGGATGGTGGGTGTGGATGGATGGATGATGGAGGGATGGTGGGTGTGGATGGGTGGATGATGGAGGGATGGATTGATGATGGATGGATGGTGGGTGTGGATGGGTGGATGGATGGATGAACACACACATTTATCTTAATAGCCAACTAAGATTAAATAGCTGTGTCTGATTTAGATTTGGAAGTATAGGGTTAACCCTGATTTAGATTTGAAAGGCACGTCCTGTGTAAGCTGCAGTATAGGGTTAACCCTGATTTAGATTTGGAAGGCACGTCCTGTGTAAGCCGCAGAATAGGGTTTACCCTGATTTAGATTTGGAAGGCACGTCCTGTGTAAGCTGCAGTATAGGGTTAACCCTGATTTAAATTTGGAAGGCACGTCCTGTGTAGGCTGCAGTATAGGGTTTACCCTGATTTAGATTTGGAAGGCACGTCCTGTGTAAGCTGCAGTATAGGGTTAACCCTGATTTAGATTTGGAAGGCACGTCCTGTGTAAGCTGCAGTATAGGGTTAACCCTGATTTAGATTTGAAAGGCACGTCCTGTGTAAGCTGCAGTATAGGGTTAACCCTGATTTAGATTTGGAAGGCACGTCCTGTGTAGGCTGCAGTAAAGGGTTAACCCTGATTTAGATTTGGAAGGCACGTTCTGTGTAAGCCGCAGTATAGGGTTAACACTGATTTAGATTTAGAAGGCACGTCCTGTGTAGGCTGCAGTAAAGGGTTAACCCTGATTTAGATTTGGAAGGCACGTCCTGTGTAAGCTGCATTATAGGGTTAACCCTGATTTAGATTTGGAAGGCACGTCCTGTGTAAGCTGCAGTATAGGGTTTACCGTGATTTAGATTCGGAAGGCACGTCCTGTGTAGGGTGCAGTATAGGGTTAACCCTGATTTAGATTTGGAAGGCACGTTCTGTGTAAGACGCAGTATAGGGTTAACACTGATTTAGATTTGGAAGGCACGTCCTGTGTAGGCTGCAGTAAAGGGTTAACCCTGATTTAGATTTAGAAGGCACGTCCTGTGTAGGCTGCAGTAAAGGGTTAACCCTGATTTAGATTTGGAAGGCACGTCCTGTGTAAGCTGCAGTATAGGGTTAACCCTGATTTAGATTTGGAAGGCACGTCCTGTGTAAGCTGCAGTATAGGGTTAACCCTGATTTAGATTCGGAAAGCACGTCCTGTGTAGGCTGCAGTAAAGGGTTAACCCTGATTTAGATTTAGAAGCCACGTCCTGCGTAGGCTGCAGTAAAGGGTTAACCCTGATTTAGATTTGGAAGGCACGTCCTGTGTAAGCTGCAGTATAGGGTTAACCCTGATTTAGATTTGGAAGGCACGTTCTGTGAAGGCTGCAGTAAAGGGTTAATCCTGATTTAGATTTAGAAGGCACGTCCTGTGTAGGCTGCAGTAAAAGGTTAATCCTGATTTAGATTTGGAAGGCACGTCCTGTGTAGGCTGCAGTAAAGGGTTAACCCTGATTTAGATTTGGAAGGCACGTTCTGTGTAAGATGCAGTATAGGGTTAACACTGATTTAGATTTGGAAGGCACGTCCTGTGTAGGCTGCAGTAAAGGGTTAACCCTGATTTAGATTTAGAAGGCACGTCCTGTGTAGGCTGCAGTAAAGGGTTAACCCTGATTTAGATTTGGAAGGCACGTCCTGTGTAAGCTGCAGTATAGGGTTAACCCTGATTTAGATTTGGAAGGCACGTCCTGTGTAAGCTGCAGTATAGGGTTAACCCTGATTTAGATTCGGAAGGCACGTCCTGTGTAGGCTGCAGTAAAGGGTTAACCCTGATTTAGATTTAGAAGGCACGTCCTGTGTAGGCTGCAGTAAAGGGTTAACCCTGATTTAGATTTGGAAGGCACGTCCTGTGTAGGCTGCAGTAAAGGGTTAACCCTGATTTAGATTTGGAAGGCACGTTCTGTGTAAGACGCAGTATAGGGTTAACCCTGATTTAGATTTAGAAGCCACGTCCTGCGTAGGCTGCAGTAAAGGGTTAACCCTGATTTAGATTTGGAAGGCACGTCCTGTGTAAGCTGCAGTATAGGGTTAACCCTGATTTAGATTTGGAAGGCACGTTCTGTGAAGGCTGCAGTAAAGGGTTAACCCTGATTTAGATTTGGAAGGCACGTCCTGTGTAGGCTGCAGTAAAAGGTTAATCCTTATTTAGATTTGGAAGGCACGTCCTGTGTAGGCTGCAGTAAAGGGTTAACCCTGATTTAGATTTAGAAGGCACGTCCTGTGTAGGCTGCAGTAAAGGGTTAACCCTGATTTAGATTTGGAAGGCACGTCCTGTGTAGGCTGCAGTAAAGGGTTAACCCTGATTTAGATTTGGAAGGCACGTTCTGTGTAAGATGCAGTATAGGGTTAACACTGATTTAGATTTGGAAGGCACGTCCTGTGTAGGCTGCAGTATAGGGTTAACCCTGATTTAGATTTGGAAGGCACGTCCTGTGTAAGCCGCAGTATAGGGTTAACCCTGATTTAGATTTGGAAGGCACGTCCTGTGTAGGCTGCAGTAAAGGGTTAACCCTGATTTAAATTTGGAAGGCACGTCCTGTGTAGGCTGCAGTATCGGGTTAACCCTGATTTAGATTTGGAAGGCACGTTCTGTGTAAGACGCAGTAAAGAGTTTACCCTGATTTAGATTCAGAAGGCACGTCCTGTGTAGGCTGCAGTAAAGGGTTAACACTGATTTAGATTTGGAAGGCACGTCCTGTGTAGGCTGCAGTAAAGGGTTAACCCTGATTTAGATTTGGAAGGCACGTCCTGTGTAGGCTGCAGTATCGTGTTAACCCTGATTTAAATTTGGAAGGCACGTCCTGTGTAGGCTGCAGTATCGGGTTAACCCTGATTTAGATTTGGAAGGCACGTTCTGTGTAAGACGCAGTATAGGGTTAACACTTATTTAGATTTGGAAGGCACGTCCTGTGTAGGCTGCAGTAAAGGGTTAACCCTGATTTAGATTTAGAAGGCACGTTCTGTGTAAGACGCAGTATAGGGTTAACACTGATTTAGATTTGGAAGGCACGTCCTGTGTAGGCTGCAGTAAAGGGTTAACCCTGATTTAGATTTGGAAGGCACGTTCTGTGTAAGACGCAGTATAGGGTTAACACTGATTTAGATTTGGAAGGCACGTTCTGTGTAAGACGCAGTATAGGGTTAACACTGATTTAGATTTAGAAGGCACGTCCTGTGTAGGCTGCAGTAAAGGGTTAACCCTGATTTAGATTTGGAAGGCACATCCTGTGTAGGCTGCAGTAAAGGGTTAACCCTGATTTAGATTTAGAAGGCACGTCCTGTGTAGGCTGCAGTAAAGGGTTAACCCTGATTGAGATTTGGAAGGCACGTCCTGTGTAGGCTGCAGTAAAGGGTTAACCCTGATTTAGATTTGGAAGGCACGTCCTGTGTAGGCTGCAGTAAAGGGTTAACCCTGATTTAGATTTAGAAGGCACGTCCTGTGTAGGCTGCAGTAAAGGGTTAACCCTGATTTAGATTTGGAAGGCACGTCCTGTGTAGGCTGCAGTAAAGGGTTAACCCTGATTTAGATTTGGAAGGCACGTCCTGTGTAGGCTGCAGTAAAGGGTTAACCCTGATTTAGATTTGGAAGGCACGTCCTGTGTAAGCCGCAGTATAGGGTTAACCCTGATTTAGATTTGGAAGGCACGTCCTGTGTAGGCTGCAGTATAGGGTTAACCCTGATTTAGATTTGGAAGGCACGTCCTGTGTAGGCTGCAGTATAGGGTTAACACTGATTTAGATTTGGAAGGCACGTCCTGTGTAAGCTGTAGTATAGGGTTAACCCTGATTTAGATTTGGAAGGCACGTCCTGTGTAGGCTGCAGTATATGGTTAACACTGATTTAGATTTGGAAGGCACGT